>NW_020664413.1:46700435-46837274 GCF_002925995.2 Terrapene triunguis
CAGCTTTATAAGTAATAAATGTTATTACACAGACTCTGGAATGCAGCACAGGCCAAGGGCGGTTAGCACGTCCCTCGGCCTGTGCCGCTTCCTACAGCCCCCATTGGCCTGGAGCAGCGAACCGCGGCCAGTGGGAGCCGCAATTGGCCAAACCTGCAGACGCTGCAAGTAAACAAACTGGCTCAGCCCGCCAGAGGCTTTCCCTGAACAAGCAGCAGCCCTAGTTTGAGAACCACTGGTATAGACTATTTGATAGGAGTCTGGTTGCAAATTGTAAGTGATTGCAAATTGTAGGTTGTAAATCTAGAAATCATTTGGCCAAAAGGAAAACCAACAACACTGTCTTACCAAAGAAAAGGACACATCCCTCTTGAATCAGATAATAGTTGGTATAGATATGATCTTTATCTCAAGAAACAGAGAAAGAGACCTATTTGTGTAAGAAGAACAAATGTGAATATTGTTTTTGTGCAGGCCATACCAAACAGGGGTGATACTTAGGATGTGTTACCAGAGCTATAAACACAGATATAAAAGAGTGCTTTTTTATCCCTTCACTTTGGCAAAAGGAAAACCTTAATTTCAAACCCACAAAAAGAATTCTAGAAATATCCTTATTGAAACTGATTTCTTATAAGCACTCTAAAGTTTTCACTCTTCAAATGTTAAGGAGAATATTTATGGTTGGGAAATGTTTTACAGAAGATATTCATTACTACGGATTTAAGTTTCCACATAATGATGAAAGCTTTTGCCTTCCTTCAAATGCTTGAGATGGTATAATTTCTTTTGAGATGTATATTTGTCAATATTTTCTATCTTAATGCAATCCTTCATCTAATAATAACTGCCTGATGCCACTGTTATGTGACTAGTAAGATGTTTTATGTACAAACATAGCAAAGTCATTTGGTTACTAATGTGAAAAGCAATTTGGATATAAAAATTATATTAATAGGGAAATTTAATTGGTGATCTTGCAATGCTTACGCAAATCTCAAACTCAGGAAGACAAGGAAAAAAAGACAATATCTACTCTGATGACCATTTAAGTTTAAAGAGTCTCTTTAAGAATCAATTATGTTTTTTTAAAAAAGCTATTTGTGAGAGTTGAAATATTTTTATATAGAAAACAGGATTATCTGGACTTATTTGAAACAGAATTTAAACTCCTATTAAACCCTGATGAAACTAAAGGGATATATCAGAAAATGGACTAAATAAAAAGTTTAAACTCTAACTTTGAAGATGTTCTTAGACTTTCCTACAACAAAGGCAAAAGCAATTACAACCCTGCTGCATATGCATTAGCAGATTGCATATTTCTAAACAATGCTACCATGACCATCCCACAAAGATGCTGAGCCAATAAAAGGTGACAGCAGCTGATATTTGAATTCAGTAAAACCCCTAAAACAAGGGTGTCTTCCATCGTCAATGAAGAAAAGAGGATTATAAATCTCTCAACTGAAAGACCAACACAGCACACTCATTTTAGCACACTTAGCACAGCCTGCTCATTCCATCTCTGCAAGCAGACACCCGCAGCAACAAAACAGCTAAGAAGAACAAAGAAGCCACAACACAGCATTATGAAGAAGCAATCCCCCAGCCCTGCATTGCTTCTGTTACATGATGAAATCCATGAGATGATAGCATCACTGATGAGATGGAGTTTGCAAAAGTGCTGCCAAGGGGTTAGATTTAAATTGTTCTTGTAATAATTTTAATCAAATATTAAAATGCTATTGCAATTTAAGATATTAACAGCTTCTCCTTGTAAATGCCAGATAGTTTAAGCTATGTAATCTTGGAGAGGACACATTAGCAAAAGAGAGAAATAGTGAGATTTTATTTGAATGTAAGATTAATATTTGTTAATTTCCCCATCTCAAAACCACTCCTTGAATGGCTTCTTTTAAGTAACTAAGTTTTAAAAAACTTCAGTTTTATAGGACTTAGTTAAGCTCACTTTTGCCATTAATAAACTGTTTAAGTTATCTATGATACACTAATACAAGACTCACTCCAAATTTTGGGAATGATATACTTTGGTCTTAACTTACCTAGAGAAGAGTATCCTCACTCTTGGATATTGCAGGTGATTAAGGTGTAATTTCTGTTGAAAGCGCTTCACACAGAGGAATACAGAAGAGACTATAACTGAAGTAACCACTGTTTATTCATTGTATTCGGTTTCAGTTTTCTTTTCTGTCTTTTTCTCTTTTTAAAAATAAAAGAGATTGTGAATAATTGTCAATATTTGGCTTAACGTTAATCATGGTGACCCCTAAAGTACAGAAAGAACTCATGTGACTAAAATAGTGGGGAGTCACATCTCTGAATTGGCATTTAGAGAGAGACTTATTAAGATTTCATTTTCCATTCTTGTGTCTCTAGATTACAATTTTTTAGTCATTTTTGGTATAAAATTACTTGATGCTTGACAACTTAAATCACTCCTTTCTCCCCCACATATTAATTCAAATATACACTATCTATTCAGTCACCTGGAATGAACCCAAAGGCAAATTTCCAAAATGTAAAATACACTATACAAACTTAACTACATATATGCCCAGTAGAAAATGAGACATTCAACAGTACTGAGTACATGCAAAAATACATGGTTTAACTATAAATGTGTATATATGCAAATACTTCTTCAATAGACTGGATGGAATCTGAAGTTGCCACTCCATTTTGTAGGGTTATCAATACACATTTTTAAAGGGTATAAATAGATATACTTCCAATATGTGTAAAATTATATAAATACATATTTATCTCCTAGAGTTCCCCAACACATTACATAATAATTACATATTTACATTCCTTAGAAAATTATATTTAACTGAAAGATTGTTATAACTTTGATGTTAGCTACAAGATGCGTGTTAGTAAAAAAAACTGCCTAAACAAACCGCTTTAATGCTGGTTTAAAAATCAGGGAAAACTTTACTATTTAATAGTTAAATACCATATATGGGGGTAAATTTTCATGTATTCCATATGCACATTTAAGTGAGAAATCAACAGAATGTTTTGCTGCAATGTGAGAACAAAATTTGCCCACATCGAGGTTCAGTAGTGGCAAAATTCTGCAACTGGCAGGTGTGCCAGGGGGTGGATGGGAAATTTTGTGCATGCCTGTACCTCTGCTGTCATCCTTCTACTTGATTCTGACAGAAGCTCTTGAGAAGAAGGGCTTGGTGACTAATCACATAACAACAGGAAGCCCTACTTTTCCTTTCCTTTCTGGCCCTTTCTGAGCCCAACCAAGCACTATGGAGTAGTTAGCTATGTACTGTAACTTATGTCTTTGTTTACTATGTACTGTACCTTTTTATTTCTATTTTAGGCTGTCTGCAGAGATGGGGTAAGAAATTCTAGTCCCATTGAAGTCAATGCGAGTTTTGCCATTGATTTCAATGAGGCCAGGGTTTCACCTAGGAAGTTATTTTGTGTTCAGTTAAGCACCTGTTACAGCGAATGCATTCACTGCAAGGTCTCATGTTGACTTCACTTTTATTGTTTCTTCTCATACTCTAAACTACAGGTCATTCTGACTCAAAAACATACATATACATTTGTTGTTTCTACAGAAGTCCTCTACAGTGCTTCCCTCTCCTCTAACAAACCAGCTTTTAGCAAGAATAAGGGTCAATGCCTGCATCATTGTGGGAGAGCTACATCTTCATAGCTCACTTGTGAGGGTAACTCATGTTTTTATTGCCCATTCTTCTTTTCTCTCTGCCTAATTCAAAACTCCTGAGGAGTTAGAAGATGTGGGCATAACTTCAGCTGGTATCAACTGTCATAATTCCACTGAAATGGAATAATGACAATTTACATCAGATGAGGATCTGCCCATAGGTAAGTCTGTCTGACTAGGACTTCATCTCTAGGCGCCTGTGGTACACCTATTTTTTAGGTGCACTGGTTCTTTTTGTTCTCCTAATGCTGTGGTACAAGAAGGGTCAGAGTTGGTCTTTATTGTTTAATCATTGACCATTTTCATGATGTTAAACTAATATACGGGGCCTGTAATTGGCTTATGACATCTGATTATTAGGCTCCCATTCTGCTTTATAACCTTTCAGCAAGGTATTGGCAACCAGCAAATGACTCAGAAAAGCACATTTTAATTAAGAGCTTGGCAGTTTATTTTCCCACCAAGATGCATGTGAGTAATTCCCATTAGTATTAACAGGAGTTACATAAAAGCACTCAGGAACGGATATACATTTCCCTTTAATTTTGAAACACAAGTCAGTGTTTGTACGTGCATGAAATGGTGTTATTGTGTGAACTTGTAGGATGTTTATGGAGAGCAAAACGAGTGATGCTTTGCTTTGGTATAATACCCTGTCAGCAGTAATGTTCAGTAACATGGTTCAAAAGTATATTAATGTAAAATATATTTGTGTGTCTATTGCTTTTATTAGCTACAACATATCCAATCACATACTAAATAAAATCCTAAAAGGGACCACAAAGTACTACTGTAATATGAAAGTATGTTGATATATTTCTGTTGGGAATGCTGTTCATGGCTTTTACAGCTCTTTGCAATGTTGCATGCATATTGTTAAGGCCAAACAAGCAGTTTTATCATATTATCTATCTTTCTAAGTGTTAAAAAAAGGCTACTCTCCCTGCATATTTTTTCAAATGAAGCTGCTCCTTCCTAAATTTTTTTAACTGCTAAATGAAGAAAATGCTACAGCTGTAAGAATATTGGCCCTAATTCAGATCCCATTTACACCAGTGAAACTCCACTGGTTTCAGTGCAGATACTCCTGCGTAACAACAGCATCAGATCAGAATTGGGTCCATTTTAAATGTTAATGATAAGGCTGGCCTGAGGTCATATGGGGCCTTCTGAACATCGAACACTATCTAGGAGAGGGGGAAACTTGACCCACTTTCAACCCTGCTTGAATTCAGGTTCCTCAGAGCAAAATGGAACTCCCTGTGGTCACAGGGTTTGCAAATTCTGAGGGCGAGCCCTGTTGAATGAACATTAAGAAATCCCAACTTAAAGAGTCCCCATGTGTACATAAAATTGGATAAGTGCTAAAGGAGAGGCAGTGATGTCTAATGAATAGAGCAATGAACTGGGACTCAAGACCTGGATTCTATTTCCAGTTCTGCTACTAGCCTGCTGGGTGATCTTGAGCAAGTTATTTCATGTCTCTGTGCATCAGTTTCCCTATCTCTAACATAAAGAGAATGGGGAGGGATAGCTCAGTGGTTTGAGAATTGGCCTGCTAAACCCAGGGTTGTGAGGTCAATCCTTGAGAGGGCCACTTAGGGAACTGGGATAAAAATCTGTCTGGGAGTGGCCCTGCTTTGAGCAGGGAGTTGGACTAGATGATCTCCTGAGGTCCCTTCCAACCCTGATATTCTATGATGATCACTTTGAGATCTGCTGATGAAAAGTGCTATACAAGCACTAGGTATTATTATTGTTAATGAAAACTAAAGTAAAAAAAAAAAGATATCTAATCATTCCAGTGTCTTTGTACTAAGCATTTTCTCAGAGATAGACAGTCCACTTCTGTTGCTTACATTCTGGAAATGATTTTGAACTTAATACTCAGGGAGGAAAGACCAAACAAAAAATATGGCCCTGTTGGCGATATGGTGACAGAAAAGAAATCCCAGAAAGAACAGAGAAGTATTTTTAAAGTATGCTCAAATTGTCACTTGCGTCTGTTCAAGCTCATTTTTTTAAATGATTACTGCGGTGCTTATGTTAGTAAAATAAGGGAAGCAAACTAAATGCTGGAGCAGAGTAGAATTGTTATTATGCACTCTCCAGGACTTGTTCCATGTACAGTAGGTGTTTACCGCCATCTTCTGGGGAGCCTGAAAACTGTTCAGTCTTACATGTAGGTCTGGTCTACCCTAAAAAGTTAGGTCAACCAAGTTACATAGCTCATGGCTGTGAAAAATCCATGCTTCTGAGCAACTAATCTTTGGTGTAAACAGCAGTAGGATGATGGAATAATTCTTCTGTCAACGTAGCTGCCACTGCTCTCATGGAAGAACCCAAGGTTGTGTCTAACTGCAGCACTATGGCTGTGCCACTGCAGTGTTTCAAGTGTAGACAAGCCCATAGCTTCTCATTTTACTAAGACTTCAGTGAAGGGAGAAATAATCAAATGTAGTCCCCAAAGGCACCAAACAAAAGGCTCTAATGTTTTACCATAATATTTAGGGCTGGGTGAATTAGTTCTGATTTAGAAAACAAGAAAGAGCTGACCCAAACTTCAAAAAGTTTGAATGCAGTACTTTCCCCCCCCCCAATTTTTGTCAATCTCTGTGCTCCCCAATTTGGGCCAATGCCAGAAATACAGAGGCTGTTCTTGTGTTATTTACAACCTGACCAAAAAGAAGGAACACCAGAAATCTCATGAGCGAGAATGCAGACTTAAGAGGATCAGGTACAGTAGTTATCATGTCTTGGGTTACTTATCTAAACCAAACATGAACTCGAGCCTTTTGAGATTGACATATCATTTTTAATAATAACTTTGAACTTCTATGGCACCTTGCCCATGGATCTCAAAGTTCTTCACAATGAATTGAGCCTCACAACAGCCCTGACAGGCAGTGAATTACTATTATTCCCATTTTACAATGACAAAACTAAGGGCTTGTCTACACTTACCAGGGGATTGACGTTCAGCAATCAATGTATCAGCAGTCGATTTAGCGGGTCTAGTGAAGACCCACTAAATCGACTGCCAATTGCTCTCCGGTCGACTCCTGTACTCCACCTGAACGAGAAAGGCAAGGGGAGTCAACGGGAGAGTGTCTCTAGTCGACATTGCGTAGTGTGGACCCCGCGGTAAGTAGATCTAAGTACGTCGACTTAAGCTACATTATTCATTTAGCTGAAGTTGCGTAACTTAGATCAATCTCCACCCGTAGTGTAGACAAGGCCTTAGGCAGAGAGAAACTAAAGCTCTATTGTTGAGAAGGGCCTCATCCTGACATCTGACTTTGCAGGTGGAATTTTGCATCCACAAATAATTATTTCTGAAGTTTTTCACCCATAACTAATTTGGGGGTGCAACTATAGTCAAGACCAAGACTTTTGATTTTTCTTCTCTTCTTTTTTCCTCTTCTGTTCCACTATTCTTTTCCACCCACATTTCATAACATAGATAGAGGGCTGATTTGTGCATGTCAGGCTATAGGGTATAACTAACTAAAATTGAGCTGAAGGTGTTACCCTGAATCTACATTAGGAAAAGTGATTGAGTTTAGGTCAGTGTAACAGGGTATTTGGCCATTACATGAAACCGGACTCAGCTCTCCTGTTCCAGTGGGTAAGCATCTGGGGGCTACAAAAGTCGGTCAGGGATCAGAGCAGCCTGAGTCTGACAAAAGTTAGACAGAAGAAGGGCTGGAGATGAGAGAAGGAAGAGCCAGATGGGTAGTTCCTGGGAGAAGGTTGAAGGCAGAAAAGCAGCAAGAGGGGGTTGCTCGCTGGCATCCCTGAGAGCCAGGGCTGAAGGCAGTGGTGGCAGCAGCAGCAGAGGGCATTGATTGCTCACTCTAAGCTGGAGAGCTGGAGCTGATAGTCAGAGAGAGCTGAAGGAAGGGGGAGCCGTTTGGGTTACCCAAAAAGGAAACTGAGGCAAGGGGCCACTTGCAGGGCTGCCCTGAGTTTACCAAGGGGTGTCTGGGAGGCGGTTAATCATGTACTGTACTGTACTTACTTGTTAGGTAAACCCAACCTAAACTCAACCACTTTTATTAGTCAAGAGTAGACAAAGCCTTAAGGGACAATATCTACACCCCTACGGCTTGCCCTCTGTCACAGCATATAAGGAAAGAAATATTGTCCACTGCTTTGCACTTTGTGTACCCATTTATTACAGATGTGCAAACTGGATGTAAAATGCTACCAAATCTGATTGCACCAGTGATAGCATTTTGCATTCACTTTGCACAGGAATCACTGAATACATAAGATGCAAGGCAGTGGAGAATCAGGACTATTGCTTGTAAGAAAGTATTACTCACAAGGGACAGTAAACATAGAGAACAATCAGTGTGAAAAAGTAGCTCACCATATCCCTTTAAGACAGTGGTTCCCAAACTTTAACAACCTGTGAACCCCTTTCACTAAAATGTCAGGTCTTGCGAGCCCCCTCCTAAAAATGAATATTTCCAGGGATTTTCTCCTTTATCTGAGTATAAATGATAAAAGCAGTGATCTTGGAAATATAAAATTTGTTTTTATGACATACTTATCACTATTTATTATTAATTATTATTTATCATCACAGTATTATTACATTCTGAAAACGGCAACACTCTTCCAAGATCTCACTTTCGTAGCTTGTATCACTTTGAATAAGCCGGTTATAAGACAAGGCTCCTACGTTTTATCAAGGAACAGCATGAAGGAAGGTATTTAAGAAGCCAACTCAAAGAGTTCCTCCTACACAAGCATTCAGGTCTTGAGCAGTCTAGGCAAACAACGTACGTTACAACAAAGCTTAAACTTGTTCTTCATAATAATTTTAAAAACAATACTAGTTGCCTATTTAATTTTAAAAACAGCAAAATATATCCACCTCCCTTTCCATTTCTTATAAGGAGTCTTAAAGTTTAAATCTCCTCAGTGTGATAGATATGCTTGCTTTGATCTGCTTAGCTGCTGGCCCCATGCTGCACGGGGTCTCTAGGGTCAGCTCTGTCCACCATTACGGAACTTTTTCCCGAGAACCCCCTGTAACATTTTGCGAACTCCCAGGGGTTCATGAACCCATTTGGGAACCACTGCTTTAAGAAAATCCAATAAAGAGTTGCAGATGACTGACTAAATGAAACAATTTAGATTATCTTTTCAAAATAATGCATTATTGTGTTTTTTTAATACATGTTAATAAACTCAAATACAGTAATCCCAATGGGCCTCAGTATGAGAAGAGCATGAATTATACATTGCTATAGGCAATATGTATTGATGGCATACAAAGAAAATATAGCATGTGTTTAAATTTTTGTATATTCAAATTAGGGAATTGTTGCCAAAATTTAGATACTACTATTATACAGTTTCTAAATGGCATCAACTTTAACTGGAAACACAGGAGTGTTTTGATACTCTGAACATTTTAAAAGAACCTTTACTGTAGTAACCATAGTTTTTCAAGATGACTGCCTGCATGGATCCACACTTAGTGCATGAGCTTGAAACTTTTAAATAGTAGTGTCCATTAGTGCTGTGTGTACACCTTGCCATGGCCCTGCCATCTCCCTCCCACTATATAAGAAGTACAGATCCAACTGCCATTAAGTTCCTGTATATCTACACTGCAGTCATACCAGAGCCAGCTCGAATAGCAATAGCAGTGAAGCCACAGCACCATGGGCTCTAGCCTCTCAAGTACATATCCAGAGTCCCAGGGTGGGGATATACAGACTGCTGCCTGCCACCTGTGCTGCCACAGCTTCAAGCTAGAACAAAGCTAGTGCAGGTCTGGCTACATGTCCTGCAGTCACCCCTCCAACTGCAGTGTAAGTATACCAGAGATTCTTGATTCAGAGGGTAAGACTCAGACATAGTGGGGGTGGGGAAGGAAGGAACTTTGGATCCTTGCAGGCAATCATGCTGAAGAACCATATTTCCTATGATACAAAACTGTTACTCTTTGAGCATTTTTGCATGGATCCCCACTGCAGGAGACTGACAAGCAGACTCCAGGTCCAGAGGAGGTAGGTCTGAGGAGACGTCCTTAACAAAAGATTCACAGAGTTTAAGGCCAGAAGGGACCATTAGAACATCTAGTACAATCTCCTGTATCTGAGAGGCCACTAATTTCATCCAGTTACCTCTTTATTTAGCCCAATAACTTGTAGTTGACTGCCCCTGGTTCTTGGTATGCCTTTCTCCACTAAATTAAAGGGCTCTTTGATGCCCAGTATTTTTTCCCTGGGAAGGTACTTAAAGAGCTCAATCTATTAAATTTATCAAAAAAAGATTGAGAGGTGACTTGGAGCTTTAAGTCGCTCTCTGTAAGGCATTTTTCCCAGCCCTTGGGTGATTTTTGTATCTCTCCTCTGTACCCTTTCTAGTGTTTCACTATCCTTTACAAATGTGGACATCAGAACCGGATGCAGCATTCCAGTATCAGTTTCACCACTGCTGAATACAGAGGTACAATCACCTCCCTACTCCTACTCACAATTCCCTGTTTGTACATTCAAGGATCACATTAGTCCTTTTTGTTACATGATTGCACTGGGATCTCATGTGCAATTGCTTGTCCGCTATGACCCCTGAATCCTTTTCAGAATCACTGTTTTTCAGGATACAGAGCCCAATTCTGTAGGTGAATTCCCTGTTCTTAGATAACTGAATGGGCCCAGCTTCCCAAGCAATCACTGTGTACGATTGCCTTGTCCTCATCAATATTTATCTCTTTGCCAATCTTTGTGTCATTCACAAATTTTATCATCAGTGATTTTATTTTTACTTCCAGATCATTGATGAAAATTTTGAATAGCATCAGGCCTACCTCTGATCCCTATGGAATCCCACTAGAAACCATTTGATGATGATTTCCCATTAACAACTAATTTTTTAGATCTGACAGTTAGCTAGTTCTTAATCCACTTAATGTGTGCTCTTTTGTATAGTCCTGATGTCTTTTATATGAATGCCATGCAGTAATAAGTCAAATGCTTTATAAAAGTCTAAGCATATTATTACAAGCACGCAGTTACTTTTATCAACCAAATTTGTAATTACACCAAAGAATGAAATCAGGATTCCTCTCTCAAATTGAATATATGTACTCAAGGAGAAGCTCAGAGTAAAGCTGCATGAAGCTATGGATGGAACTCATCATAACTCTATGACTGAGACATTTGTGAGACATACAGTAGAAGTGCCTTCAGACTTTGTAGAATATGCTAACATCTTATGGTAGTAGAATCATTGCAAGCTCGTAGCAAGAATGTATGTTTAAATGGATCAAACTCTGCAATCTCTGGGTAGAAAGTGAGTTACTCCCAGTATTATCCATAGTATTATCTGTTTATAGACAGAACTTGCCTATAAACAGTATAGACGATTTCTGAATTGGACTAACAATTTCAGATAGTTGCTTGAAAGCCTTTTGGATACCACTCATCTAAGCCCATATCATAGAAGAGCGGCAAAGTCCATAGGGATAAGGTCTCTGGAGGAACTCATGAATCAGAACGGAACCAAGATGCAGGTGCAACATTGCAGAAGATGGAGTGACTAGAGCCCTGAGAGACAAGGATCCTGGACTGACTTCAGGTTCCCAAATAACAATGAGGCTGACTTAGAGAGCCTGCAGATCCGAGGACCGACCTTACCTAGATATAGTACAGGCAAGACATAAAAAAAAGATGTAGGAGAGGCCTTTCTCCTAAGAGGGGGCACAGAAAGACTCTGTGATCAGGAGACTGTCACTTGAAGTAAAAGAACAAGTGGTGCAGAAACAGCTGACATAGTCCTGACTTCCTAGCATCGTGGAATCCAATAACAGCATACCCAACAATGAGACAGTGGGATTCACAGATGTGCCCATCACCTATGCATCTAACACCAAAGCAGTCAGTGTCAAGACATCAAATACTTGAAGCCATCCTCAAGGATGGACCACCTGACACAGAGGAGCCCTACACAGGAACATCTATGCCGATGCCATGGGGTGCTCCACTCACCCCTGCACTGGCACCTCCTCCTGGTCGTTCTGTGGAATAACTCTTGAGGTAGTTGCCCCCTCCTGAAGTTTGCATGCCATCACTCTCTTTCTCTCTCTGGTCTGCAGCTCCTCTCTCTCTCCAGGACCCTCAGCCTCTCCTTCACAACTTAACCCTCTGTGCCATTCAGCATTTCTCCCGTCCAGGGTACAGTCCATCAGCAGTCCTAGGTAGTCTTCCCATTCATTGCCTCAGGTCTATGCCTTGCCCTCAGTGGCTGGTAGAGGAACCCAGGCCCATCCTCTACTCCGGGTTCCAGTCCAGGGACCCTGACCTCAGCAGTTCTGAGTTTCCACACTCACTGCCCTCACACTCCTTCCTTGGACTGCTTCCTACTCTCTGGTTCCCCTTCTCTCTCTGGGTGTACCAACTCCAAGAATCCACCTCCCTGTCCCCAGGGAGTGACTGCTGCCTGCTTTCCTGCAGCCTTTACCAGCAGCCCCCAAACACTCCTCCATCTTCCCAGGGAGTGACTGCCCTTTCTCAGCAGCCACCCAGTCTGTAGCCTGCTACCTGGCTTTGTAGACCCCACCTGTCCCTGCACAGGTGAGCCTCTCTCCAACCAGCTGCCTCTGGCCTAAATTAACTGATCGAGCCCACCCAGCCTAACGCAGCTCTTGCAGGGCTCACTCCGTCATAGCCCAATACAAAGATGTTGGAGCACCCAATATTAAAGTAGCTGATGATGATGCTCCCAATGCCAAGGCATCAGAAACATAACATGCCTCAATATGGTCATGGTGATGAGCAGAGTTGCGAGACTCAGTGCATATAGTAAGTCGGCCCCTGGAAAATATGTTCCTGCTCCTTGATGCGGTGATCCTGTATGGTGCCCCAAATGAGAAAGTCCTATTGTATTTAGTAGGGATGAAAAATAAGGTTTATAGAAATGTAATAGGGCTCTAGAAAAATTATTCTAAGAACCTGTAGAATTTACTAGAGAATGATATCCTGCCTTTGAATTTTAAACATATCCTATAGAATTATAGCATGGATATATTTCTGTATAGAATTCTGTAGCGTTCAAAGACTCTATAGAAAAGTCGTAGCTCTGAGAGAGCTAGGACAATAGATAGGAGACACAAAAAGCTTTTCAACGAGATACTGAATTACTGGGTAAGGCAAAAGACAATAAGATTCTGAGAACAATCACATAACTCACCTGAAACGAAGAGATCCTTAGCTACAGTTGTACAATCCCACTGACTGCATGTGTGCACCAGTATAATAGAGAGAATCTGGCCCTACAAACTGTAACAGAACTGAATTTGCAGTTTTATGCAGGATTTATTTTTGAGCATAGGAGAACAGTGACACTTTGTGGAAGTTGCTGTTCCTGGCAAGCGACCAGGCCTGAAACATCCTCCTGAGGTTAAAATCGTTGTTCTTTACAACAAGTTTCTTAGACTGTAAAAGCAAAATAGCCAGTTTAAATTTGATTTTGATTCCTCTTGATTTACTGAGACACTCTCAGGAACTATGCTCTGGGGTTTTGGTCACTGATGACCAATTAAAATATATTTCAATTTACGTCCTCCCTAAACAGAAGAGAAACAGGATTGTTTTTGAACCTGAGTCTTATCATTCATTTAGTCTATTTCTAAACAATGTTATTTATTTATATATAAAGGAAGTGCAAAAGACCATATTCTTTCCTACATAGAAGCCTGATCCAAAGCCTGTTGATAGAAAGACTCCCATTGATTTCAGTAGGCTTTAGATCAGGCCCAGGATCTGCTCTTTGCTCCTTCCCTTTGCTTTTGTGTATGTAAACATATCACTATGAATCAGCTATTCCTTTCTTGAATGCATAAAACATACATTCAGTATGGAATAACACTGTTTATTTACTGCATTATTTTTAAAACTCTCAATGATCTGAGTCAAAGATGCCTAAACACCTCACCATCTGGAAGCTTGACTGCTCTTGATATTTATACTCCTCAGGACCAATTGTGGAACAGCTTATTACTAGAATGGTGCTTATTTGTGCAGGGGACAGGATTTTTTCCCATGGGCTGACCCCAGACTGTGGAACAGATTGTGACAAGGTGCCTGGAATGGACCACACTGAGATGCCACACTCAGGGCAGACTGCAAGAATCACAGCAGACAATCCCCAAAATCTGGTGGTTTATTCTATAATTAGATTCATCAAGCCAGTAACAACAGAGCTTCTGCAGTACCACACTGGTTAAACAGAAGCCAAATACAGTCCCCCTTAGGCATTCCAGCCTTTGGCTCCCATCCAGACAAACAGGTCTAGGGGTATGTCTACACTATGAAATTAGGTTGATTTTATAGAAGTCGATTTTTAGAAATCGATTTTATACAGTCAATTGCGTATGTCCCCACTAGCTCATTAAGTCGGTGGAGTGCGTCCTCAGTACCATGGCTAGCATCGACTTACGGAGCGCTGCACTGTGGGTAGCTATCCCACAGTTCCTGCAGTCTCCGCTGCAGGGCCGGCTCCAGGCACCAGCTTCTCAAGCAGGTGCTTGGGGCGGCCGTTCCGGACAGGGGCGGCAGTTCCAGGTATTCGGCGGCAATTCGGCGGACGGTCCCTCACTCCGCCTGGGAGTGAAGGACCTCCCGCCGAATTGCCGCCGCAGATCGCGATCGCAGCTTTTTTTAGATCGCGATCCCGGCTTTTTTTTTTTTTTTTGGTTTTGGCTGCTTGGGGCGGCCAAAACCCTGGAGCCGGCCCTGCTCCGCTGCCCATAGGAATTCTGGGTTAAGCTCCCAATGCCTGATGGGGCAAAAACATTGTCACGGGTGGTTTTGGGTACATGACGTCAGTCGCCCCCTCCCTCCGTGAAAGCAACAGCAGACAATCGTTTCACGCCTTTTCTCCTGGGTTACCCATGCAGACGCCATACAATGGCAAGCATGGAACCCGCTCAGGTCACCGTCACCACCGCTGTTGTGGCAAGTCTACTGTGGGGGCTGCTGTGATCCAAGTAGCCAATGCAATCATTGACGTTCTGTTATCAAGGGTAGTGACTCTGGGAAATGTGTGGGCCTTTTTAGATTTTAGGTGCATCATATTCCTGTCCTTTGTCGCTGGTGAAGAAGTCTTGCAGCCATACATTCCAGTCCGGTCAGCACTGTAACACCCCATAGCACTTCTCTGGTTGACACATGTAACAGCTCCAGGGCTCTTGCTCTTTTGCATTGGCCGAGGTACCTTGCCCTACCAGGACCTCCAAACATTCGACACAGAAGCACCTTCAGCAGCTGGCATTGCTACACAGCAGCAGCTCCTTGCCTTCGTAGCAGACAGTGCACTAGTACTGTTACCTGTCCTCGTTGTACATGTAGAAGAGCTCCAGGAATTGATCCCTGCAAGTCTGGCAAAGGCCCCCCTCAAACAGCGGGTGGAATGTGGCTGGGTTTTTTCTCCCGCACGATAAACAACTGCCTTCAAGGCTCCTGTTGTTGTTTGTGACTTCAGAAACCATTTGCTCTCTGCTCTGGTCCTCCTCCACCCGCTCCTTGCTGTTGTTGCAGAAGTTAGTCTTTAGCCGCTTGGCCGGGAGTTCTGGGAACGTCTTCCCTGCCCAGCTTCTAGCAACCTCCAGGGCATGGTGTGCAGCTCATCGATAGGAGACCAGCTTACTAAAGTGGAGTGGTTGAAATGCTGCCTAAGAGCCATCAGACCCAACTGCTTGTCTGCTGAAACCTTGGAGAACTTCCCGTCCCCAAACCATTGCACCCAGCGCATTCCGGAGATTGCCTGATGTTTGGATGTGACTCTGTAGGAGACGATGATTGTAGGCCACCAGGAGAAGCCCTTGATCTTTCCCCACACAAGCTCCCCAATTCCAAAATCTTTCCCATCCTGATATTCCACCACTTCCCCTGCAACTCTGCTCTCCTGCTTCCCAGCAACGAGCTTGGGGGATCCGTTCTGGTCCTCCTGGGTGCTGCTGGCAGACATGGTACTGCTGCTCTGGGAGGACTCCTTGGAATCCTCCTCAGTGAGGTTGATCAGGGGCGCCTGGACAGACATGGCCATCCTCCTCTTAGAGCACCGAATGGGAGCCAGAGACTGCAGGTCATTCTCTTCTTTAAGTTTCATCTTATGGAGATTCAGTCCTGCCTGGAATATCATGTGAGCTGGAGGCTTCTGCCTCAGGCTGCTCTCCCAGCCGGCAGCACCACGCAGTCGCGCCTACCCCTTGCTCCCATGGCTCATGAGGCCTGGACAGTAGCAAGGAGCAGTTCAACTATAGGCTGAGCAAGTGCAGAATGGTGGTAGAATGTGCCTTTGGACGTTTAAAAGCTCGCTGGCACTGTTTGCTGACTAGGTCAGACCTCAGCGCAACCAACATTCCCATTATTATCGCTACTTGCTGTGTGCTCCATAATATCTGTGAGAGTAAGGGGGAGATGTTTATGGCAGGGTGGGAGGTTGAGGCAAATGGCCTGGCGTCTGATTTTGAGCAGCCAGACACCAGGGCAATTAGAAGAGCACAGCAAGGTGTGCTGCAAATCAGAGAGGCTTTGAAAACCAGTTTAATGACTGGCCAGGCTTCAGTGTGACAGTTGTGTGTGTTTCTCCTTGATGCCAACCCACCCTCTTTGTTGATTTTAATTCCCTGTAAGCCAACCACCCTCCCCCCTTCGAAATAAAGTAACTATTGTTTTGAAACCATGCATTCTTTCTTTATTAATTTAAAAAAAATGAGATAACAGACAAGGTAGCCCGGGTGGGGTGGGAGAGGAGGGAAGGACAAGGCCACATTGCTTATTGTAGCCACACTAAAAATCAAACTGTTTGAATGACAGCTTGGGCCATCCTCTGCAGTGAAGTGGCTGGGTGCCCGGAGCCTCCTCTCCCCCCTCCCCCCGCGTTCTTGGGCATCTGGGTGAGGAGGCTATGGAACATGGGGAGGAGGGTAGGCGGTTATACAGTGGATGCAGCAGGGGTCTGTGCTTTTGTTGGCTTTCCTGCAGCTCCAACAGATGCTTCATCATGTCCGTTTGCTCCCCCATTAGCCTCAGCATCGCGTTCTGCCTCCGCTCTTCGCGTTCACTTAATTCTTTCCTGGCCTCTGCCACTGAATGCCTCCATGCATTAAGCTGTGCCCTAACAGTGCGGGAGAACTGCATGAGCTCGGAAAACATGTCATTGCGAGTGCATTTTTTTCTCCTTCTAATCTGCGATAACCTCAGGGACGGAGATGATAGGGGAAGCGTAGAAACATTCTACGGTCTACGATTCTGGGGGGACTGCATGGTCACCTGTGCTGCTGAGTTCGCCATGCTGACCAAACAGGAAATGAAATTCAAAAGTTCCCGGGGCTTTTCCTGTGTACCTGGCTAGTGCATGGGAGTTCAAAGTGCTGTCCAGAGTGGTCACAATGGAGCATTCTGGGATAGCTCCCGGAGGCCAATACCGTCGATTTGTGTCTGCACTACCCCAAATTTGACCCAGCAAAGTTGATTTTAGCGCTACTCCCCTTGTCGGGGAGGAGTACAGAAGTCGATTTTAAGAGCCTTTTAGGTCGACAGAATGGGGTTGGTTGTGTGGACGCAGTCATTTTTAAATTGACCTAACGCAGCTAAATTTGACCTAACCCCGTAATGTAGACCAGGGCTAATATAGTGAGAGGTTACTAAAAACCCAATTCACCATCTGAGAGATTCTACAAATCCCAAAGGATCAGTAACACTTACCCGCAGGTCAATATGTATCTCACGTCTTACCCAAATATCATGCTGTCAACCAATCCTTAGTAAACTAAAGAGTTATTAAGAAAAGAGAGTTATAAATGGTTAATGGATCATATACATGCAAATGTTTGCAAAGTCCTTATATCGGGTTTGTAGCAGTGATGGAATAGATTGCTGGCTTGTAAAAGTCTCTCTGAGGACCTTTCAATCTTTTGGAAATTCCTCAGTCCATAGTTCAAGACACTCCTTTTAGTTGTAAATCCACAGTCCAGAGAACTGGAACAGGCAAGAGACAAAATGGAGATGCCTCAACTATCTTTTATATCCTTTGCCATGTGTATGGAAGTTTACTGTCCCAAACAAAGTCCTCAGCCCCTGTGTATGGAAAATTGGAGTCCAGGGTCACATGTCCTTACTTGTGCTTTACTGACTCACAGGAGCAGCCATTGCCCATATTCTTTCTGAGGTGTCCACAAAGAAAGCTTACTGGGAGGGATGAGTTTCAATGACCCATTGTGAGCTGAGTGTCCTTAATGGACCATCAACACACAGCTGTTTAGCCCTGATATAAATCTATCTGGGGGGGTGTCACCCAAGCATACAAGACATCTGACATACAGATACATAGCCAATATTCATAACTTCAGATACAAAGATGATACATGGATTTAACCAGGATAATCATACATGACAGATTGTAACTTTTCCATTGACATCTTGTATGATACTTTGTATAAAATTTGTTGCAATTGCATAGGCTGGAGCATCCAGGGGGAAAAAAAGTGGGTAATCAGCACCCTGCCAATCAGCTCCTCTCCCTCCCCCCAGCGCCTCCCGCCCGCCAAGGATCAGCTGTTCAGTGGCGGGCAGGAGGTGCTGAAGGGGAGGAGCAGGGGTAGGAAGAGGCTGAGCGAGGGCAAGGCATTCTCAGGGGAGAAACAAGGCAGGAAATGGTGGAGGAGGGACAGAAAAAGGTGGGGTGAAGGAGTGGAATAAGGGAAGAGCCTGAGGCAGAGCGGGGGTCAAGCACCCCCGGCAAATCAGAAAGTCAGTGCCTCTGTACAACTGCATAATGGTGGTAGCAATACAGATACATATTTTGTGACATGGAATGAAGAGATTAAAATAAATAATAAAATAAATAAATTAATGGAGATATCCTATCTCCTAGAACTGGAAGGGACCTTGAAAGGTCATCAAGTCCAGCCCCCTGCCTTCACTAGCAGGACCAAGTACTGATTTTTGCCCCAGATCCCTAAGTGGCCCCCTCAAGGATTGAACTCACAACCCTGGGTTTAGCAGGCCAATGCTCAAACCACTGAGCTATCCCTCTCCCCCCATAAGATTGACATGTTATGTCCTAGCTTGTGGCATGCTGGAATCTAATTGCCATGCTACAGCTTAAAAACCAGCATATGAGGAAAAAACTTGCAGAGAGCAGTGAAGGGCGTTGGGAGACACACCTAAACCCCTCCTGACAAGGATGACAAGATTAAGACATTTCCATTAGCGTACAGAATGGAGACCAGAGACAACTCCCCTAGCCTCATCTGCATGAAAGATGTTACAGAAAGACATCTCAATTTACATACAGAATGGAGAACAGAGAACCGCACTGAACTCTGGGACCAGAAAAAGCAGGGACGCACTGCATCATGGGAATCTCTGCTCCAGATGCTAATGAACTACACCTGCACACACCCAGCTCAGCAGTTATCAGACCAATTCTAGTAATGAATCCTTAATCGATATCCAAATACTGAAGCAGCCTAGTTGCATTGTGAGCTCCCTGGAAGAAAACACCACCCATAGCCAAGAGTGATCAGCTCCTATTGTCTAGCCTAAAGAAAACCCTTGAGTCATCAGCTTACCTATAAACAAATCTAGTGTTCTCCCTTGAACCATTGTATTTTCTCTACAAAAATCCCTACTCACTCTCTAGTCAGGGTTCTGATGCTTAAGATCCAAACTAGGAATCAGTTCCACTGGGACTCCATCTTCTTCTGACTGATCGTGCTGGGGGGCTCTGCCTGTCTCCAGCTCTCAGGACCCTCCATACCACCATCACCTGGGAACCCCAACCAGTTCAAGCCTCATGGAGTGGGTGAGATTCCCCCTCTTTCTCTCTCTCTCTGTTTTCCTTTCTACCTTAGGTATTAACCTTTAATAATGTATGTTATGTTGGTTTAGCCCTCCTTGTGTAGTTATCACTATTATTCAATAAATAACTTTTATGGTTAAGCTGGTTGCTTCTCTCTCTCTTGCTGAACTTTACTCTTTTGTGTTTTTAGCTTCCCCCATTCACTCTACAGCAACGCTTCTTCTATCTAAGCTAAAGATCCTTGCAGCACCCAAAATACTGTGGGGTTTGCTCATGAAGTAGGTTACTGCTAGTACAATTGTGATGTGAGAGTGGGGATAGGGATGTTCTGAATCTGGGACGCATAAGCGTAACAGCTTGAAAGTGCTGCTTGACCCAGTCCATGGAGCCCAGGGGCATATAAGGAGAGGCAGCTTTGAAAGTGCTGCTTCATCCAGCCCAGTGAGTCCGGAGACATATAAAGGGTCAGCTTGACAGTGCTGATTAACCCGGTCCGCTCAGACTTGCTCTGTTAATGTATGTGTGGGTGTGGGTGTTCATCAGCTTCTGTGGCTGGAGAAACCCAGCCCTAGGGAACCTAGGTCCTGCAGGATAGCTCCATTGGGAGGGGACTTGCAGAAGGGAGAAGTAGAGCTCCATATGAAAACACAAGTGACACAAACAGTACATTGATAGAATTACAGAATCCCCTCCCCCAGAAGAGTAACCTGAATAAATGAGCATACTCCAAAGTAATGGGCAAATCTGGTAACAGCATGGATTTAAATTGTAGTGTATATTTATTAACATAGCTTTTCCTGAGAGAAGTGAAAAATCAGTGTTGTTGGAAAACTGCCAACACTACATGGGGAAAAGATTAACATCTGGAAAATTCATCTCTGACTGCAGCATGGCAGCTGGTTTTCTTCCCAAGAGAAGTCTAGCTTAATTTAAAATATTTTTTGTTTGGTTACAAGTTGTTTAGTAACCTGTTTTCTTTTACAACAAGCACCAGCAGTTTTGTTGTATAACTGGTGTCATGTCTGTTTAATGATTCCATCCAGGTTTTGTTCCTACAGCGCTGAAAATAAATTTTAAAAATAGTTAATCAAAATAAACAGCAGACAGGTGTTGCCTGATGGACACAGTATGAATTTGTTGGTTATATTATTGGAAAGGAAGTTAAGTTTTGCTTGGTTTACTGATGAATGTTTATAGTAAGTAATTATTGTTAACTGGGTCACTTGTTAGAAGGGAGTATTTTTTAAATGTTTTGGAGAATCCTGATGAGGTTAGTAGTATTCCATGGAAGCATTTTTTTTTAAGCTTCTTAGGTTAGATATTTAACACAAGTTACATCAAGAGCACATCAGAGCACTTGTTCCGTTATCCTTAGACCATACTGGACCATGAGGAATATGCGTTTTTTAATCTGTATTACCATCCAGTCCTTGATTAAATTCTTTGCTGGGTTTTGAAGGCAGAGATTACAGCTGTCTTTCTGGAGATTGTGTTTTTATTAGTGCAGGCATATATTAGAAAATCATTGTAACTATGTAACGTAGTGTCCCAAAGCTATATAAGAACATAAGGGTGAATATAATGCAAACATTATATATAGGTTAAAGCCCCAATTCAGCAATGCACTTACGCATTTGTTTAACTTTAAGAAAATAAGCCTTACCAAAATCAGTGGGATTACTAACATTCTTAAGTGTTCTGATGACTCAGGAGTTAAGAAATTTTGATTAATCAATCAGTTTTAACGACAGTATGTTCTCCATGAGTCTGTTGGACACTTAGGTTGCTAACTATGGTACTGTACATACTCTACAGCTCTAAGTTTAAATTTTATTAAGCAAAATAAATCTGAAACAGAAGATATATATAACTAAATAGGAGACATTTTTCAATGGAGTATTTGGCTTGCTTTGTGTAGTCTTGTTTTTTTCTCCTCAATATGGTCTCTTCCCCCTTCCCCCACCCCCCCGAGAAATCTCTGTATTGTGAATTAATTCTCCTCCCTCTAGGCAATGAGTAGATGAATGAGAGGATATCTGAATGAGAGCTTGGAGGGGGGGTTTATAGACTCTGGCTATCCAGAACCTCACAACTAGCAACTAAAGCTATAGGACTTGGAGACTAATGTCTTGATGGATAGCTGTGTCCATTCTTCTTCATCAAACAAATCCCACTGAAGGTGAAAGTACAGAATGGAGACATCTGAAGGACAGGCAGCTTCTCTAGCATTGAGGGAAATGGTACAGTAACTCCTCGCTTAACATTGTAGTTATATTCCTGAAAAAAATGTGACTTTAAGCAAAACGATGTTAAGCGAATCCTATTTCCTCATAAGAATTAATATAAAGAGGGGGGTTAGGTTCCAGGGAAATTTTTTTTCACTAGACAAAAGTGTCTGGTGAAAAAAATTTCCCTGGAACCTAACCCCCCTCTTTATATTAATTCTTATGAATACTTATATATAGTGACAAAGCTCCGAGCCTGTACTGGTGGATCCCACGCTTCCAGGCAGATTCAGTGGCCTCAGAAGCTCACAAAGGCCCCCAATACAATCTCCCTTTCTCAGTACAGCAGCAAATGTCACAGCTTATTGAGCTACTTTCATCAAAGGCCAGTAAGGGAGATGGGAAGGTGGAATACCCACAGTCTCTGTTGCTCCTTAGAGCTCAATAGGTACAGTTTGGCCTCCTGCCTGGACCAAAGTCTGCTTCCCCTCTCAAGGGGATCTCTGTAGAGTGGGGGGGGGGGAGAGGGAAACCCGGGCCCACCCTTTACTCCAGGTTCCAGCCCAGGGACCTTAATGGTAGCAGCTGTTGGTGGCTTTCCCTTCACCACTGACGCTGCTTTGATTCCCTGGGCCACTTCCCCATGGTCCCCTTTTCCTAGTTTCACCCTTGATTCAGGAATGCTTCCTCTCCTCCAGCTCCTTTTACCTAGGCTTCTCTCAAGAAGAGCTGGAAAGGAGAGATTTTAAGCAGTCTGAGTGGGACCTTAATTGGTTCCAGCGGTCTCCATTAGCCCAACAACCTTAACTGACCCTTTGCCAGTTAATTGTGATCAGGTGCCGGCATTAGCCTAACGACCTTAACGGGTTAAATTGGCATCAGGTGTCTTGATTAGCCTGGAGTAGCCTTTGTTTGGCTATCCAGGGAACAGGGACCTGCTCATTCTAAGGCCAATATACCTGCCTTCCACTACTCTCTTATATCCTTCTGGTCTAAGTCCATCACTCTCTCTCTCTCTCTCTCTCTCTCTCTATATATATACACACACACACACAGTATAAGTTTTAAACAACCAATTTAATACTGTACACAGCAATGATGATTGTGAAGCTTGGTTTAGGTGGTGAAGTCAGAGGGCGGAAGAGGATAGGATATTTCCCAGGGAATGCCTTACTGATAAATGATGAACTAGCACTCAGTTGAGCCCTCAAGGGTTAACACATTGTTGTTAATGTACCCTCACACTCTACAAGGCAGCACAAATGGAAAGAGAGGAGACAGCATAGCAGGCAGAGACACATACCCTGTGTGTGAGAGAGATGCGCATTGCCCCTTTAAGTATGCTGACGCCACTCTAAGTACACTGCCTTTTTAAGTAGATCAGCAAGTTGAGACAGCAGCTGCTGCCAGCAAGCTCCCTCCATCTTGAGCCCTGTCCTGTCTCCCCCTCACCCCCCCATAGAGATGGGAGAGGCAGGGGGGAGGAGGACACCCTGACATTAGCCACTCTCTTCCCACCCTCCCGCACAGCAAGCAGGAGGCTCCTGGGAGCAGCTCCAAGGCAGAGGGCAGGAGCATCACAAGGCAGTGGAGGAAGGGACAGCTGAACTGCTGGCAATTGATAGCCTGCTGGGCAGCTGCTGCACACGGAACTTAGGGGAGCTGATAGGGGGACTGACGGTCAACCCTGCTTCCAAGCCCCCACCAGCTAGCTGCAACAGACTGCTCTTTCTGCAAGCAGTAGACAAAGCAGGCGGCTGCCAAACAACGTTATAAGGGAGCAGCCTTTCCTTTTGTGTTTCTTCCCTATTTCCTGTGGGTACATGTTTAGCTCCTGATTCTCTCTCACCCACTTTTCCTGTTTTTTTCTTTTTGCATTCTCTCCAGGTGTAGCGTTTTCAGGTCTCATGCTGCTTCCTCCCTTCTTGCCAGGGGCAAGAGCTTCTTTTTGAGGGTTTTGACATTTGTGGGGTTGGTTTTGCCCACTGGCATCAGTATTTCCCAGACATGAGTTGATTGCTGATGTATCTCTCTCCCTGCTCCCCAGTGCTTATGTACTATAGCCCATATTCATCAGCCATTTGGTGAACCAGCAGCCTGATTTGAGAGTTCGAGACAAAGGAAAACCCAACTACATCTTGCTGCTCTCCAGGAACACCACCATTAAGGCTGTATCTATAAGCCGTAATGGAATCCCAGTCTCTTCTGCAGAAGCAACCCCCAGTTAGGGTACACTTTCTGGACTTCAGCAGAGGTATCCAGTAGCTTGTTTCAAGCATCTGAGCACATTAATCTATCACTATTATATCAAAGTGATTTTCAGGAAGTAACATCAGTGGGCCGTCAGGGAAAGCTCAAGTATTTATTGTGAGAACAACATTAGCTGAGGGGAGAGCAATATGAGAAGATACTCCTCCCACAGCCTACCTCCTGAACGTTATTCCATGAGAGGGGATGCTCTAGATCTTTACATGTAAAATGCAGATATTGATACTTAACGCTTACATGAGTATTGTGAGAACAACACAGAGCACTGAAAGATGCTATATGGGAGTGCAAATTGATCAAAATTCCAAACAACAGAACTACCATCATAATTGGCACTAACCAATGTGTTTGTTGGCAGTATCTAAAACACTCACCCCATAAATGATTGAAATACAATTGGACTAACATAAACCAAAAATAACTACTCTAAAAATCAGTGGAGCTGTACTATTCTAAACCTATTGCAAGAAGACAATCAGACCCAGTGGTGGGGACTGGGGATAACATGAATGGTTCTGGCTGGCGCTGTACCTATTCTCATATAAATTTGAGGCCTTCCATTATCAGTCAACACTTTCATGAGCACTAAAATAACTTTAAATTTATTATATAAGACAAGGATTCCTTAAGTAGTAAGTTTCTTACCCTGAGATAATCATCATCACTTTTACTCTCAACATAAACTGACTCCTTTCCTATGGATTCTCCAATTTAGGGGGAAAAAAAAAACACATTGAAAATTTCATAGGAAAATGGAACTTCTGTATCCAAGCAATTACCACATTTGCGTATTAATTACCTTGCTGCTCCTGTTTTGCTCATTTTGGAATCTTAATAGAAAAGTTTCATATTTTTGATTTCTCAGAGGTAAGTTTCATACTGAATGTTATCCAATAGATTTGGCTCACAGCACAACCTAGCTTTTTTAGTAATTTAAACAAGTGATTTCCATTATATAAAATCAGTATTGTCATATCAGCCGTAAAAGTAAATTAGTCTTAAATTGGTAACCTTTCCAGTTATGCAGATGATGACAAATATACTCAAATGAGTCTGAAAGCAAGTGCAAGTAATAAGGCAAATCTCAAAAGATTTGAAATTTAGTTTTGTTTAAGTAAGCATCCTCCAAAATGTGGATCTTTATCAGAACTATTAGAACCTCTTGCATTTGCAAATCTGTATACGCTGGAAATCTTCTGAGAGCAGGCTCCCAATTGCCATTACGTTTTGCTTTTGGTCAGGCCCAACACACCATCAGGGTAGGCTCTTTAAGTGGTTTGGTATTTTAGCACATGTACTTCTACTTTCTGATATAATCAGGAAATATAATTAATAATTAAGACTCACATTACGTATTATTATATCCATTGCACTCATGAGGGAATTAAAGCATAGTAAAATTAAGTGACTTGGTCAAGGTTACAGAGGAAGTCTATATTAGAGTTAGTAAAAAATGCAGCCCTAATATTTGACTTTAAGAGCTGGGGCTTTAAAAACACCAATTATGTGAGAATTGAGATAATATCACATAATAAGTGCCTAACTGCATTTGTGCCTTTGAAATTCTCTCCCCCTTTGGCCCTGGTTGGTGTTTCTTTTTACTGGTTCTCCCTTTCATGGTAAATTTCATGGTAAATTAATGGAAGTAATTGTTAAAAGGACCGAAATAAGCTATAAATAAATACAATCATTGTCACAGAATCAAGTTAGTTAAAATGCAAGTAAATGGGCCATATTCACCCCTCATGTAACTCCACTGAAACTATTTCCACCATAAATGCTGACTACTTGGTTAAGCACTGGAATAAATTGTCTAGGGAGGTTGTGGAATCTCCATCATTGGAGATTTTTAAGAGCAGGTTAGACAAACACACCTGTCAGTGATGGTCTCATAATACTTAGTCCTGCCATGAGTGCCGGGGACTGGACTAGATGACCTCTCGAGGTCCAGTTCTATTATTCTACTTCCCACCTGGATTGCTGCATTTTTCTCTTTGGCCTCCCACAATTTTGCCCATGCCCCTTGAAACCATCCAAAATACTGCCAGAAAAAGCATTTGCTTTAGCCTGATCATGTACAGCCCCTCTCCAAATCCCTGGCTGGGCTCCCATTCCCCACTACATCAAATTTAAGCTCTTTGCCCACATTCGAAACTCAGAACCGCCTCTTATCACCCTTCATTCCCCAGCCTATCCAGGCCACATGCCTCACTGTTAAGCCTTGTCTCAAGTCTCTCCCCGATCTAGTCTCCATCCCCCTTTCCCTACATCCCCTTACGAATGGGTCCCTCTGTCCATCTCTCTCCTTAATATGCACTTCTTCAAAAAGTCATTGCACCAGTGGGTTTGGCTCTGGGGAGAGGCGTTAGGTACTTCACCTGGTAGCTGAATTTGCTGTAAATCACTTTACATTTAGGCAACTGAATAGGGAAAACGCATATTACTGACTAAGGGGAAAGGGGGGTGTATTTCATATGTGACCGGTATAGCATCTGGGTCGGAGTCCTGCACCGCCGCGTTACAGGTGCTGATTCACACACCTGTAGGGTGACCAGTCAGCAAATGTGAAAAATCAGGAGGGGGGTGGGGGGTAGGTGTGTGTAATAGGAGCCTATATAAGAAAAAAGACCCCAAAATCGGGACATCTGGTCACCCTACACACCTGGCTCCCAGGCCGGGCCTGTTTGGGCTGGCGGCAGCTACACCCCAGCGCCCTCGCAAGACGCCAGCTCCGGGGGGAGTCAGCACACAGCAGCAATGTGGGGTGGGGCAGGCACGTCCCCGACCCGCAGCGAGGGCTCGGCCGAGGTGCGCCTGCGGAACTGGGAGTCCCCGAGCGGCTCCAGGCTGCCCAACGCCTGCTGCACGGGCTGGGAAGGGCGGGGCGCAGGGAACCGGCTCCTACCACCACGGCTGAGAGCGCGAGGCTCAGGCCCACCCCCAACCACTGACCGTTCCCGCAGCAGCGGGGGAGGGAGCCGGCACGCGGGTAACCTCGCCTCACCCCAGTCACGTGATTCCGGCATCACCGGGATTTTTCGCTCGTGTGGGATTGTGGGAAATATCTTTGCACGCTCTTCCCCATCTCAGATTGCGCGCGCAACCGCTTTCGTAGAGCGCCTCGGGGCAGCGGTCGTTGACGGCCTGTCGTAAACTGAATCCTTCCTTTGGTTTTTCATTGCTTGGCTGTGAGCTACGGCCCCTCGGTCCCCCGCGCGCTTTCCGGCCGCGGCGCTGAGAGGACCCGAGCGAGCGCGGACAGGGGCCCGCCCCCCTTCCCCGAGATGCCCCCCAAGAAACCGCCGCCTGCGGCGGGGCCCAATAAGAAGGCGGACCAGAAAAAGAAGGAGAAGATCATCGAGGTGAGGAGGGGGCGCCGGGAAGAGGAGCCGGCGAGAGAAGCCGGGGTGGCCAGGCCCTCTGAGCCGCCTCACAGTCGCGATGGGGCGAGGGGGAGTAGCTCAGGGAGGGGGGGACAGGGAGGCCGTAACCGTCTCTCGCACGTCACGCTTCTGGTGTGTCCCCGCGTCGCCTCCGTATTCCGTCCGGCCCCTTTCCTGCCGGTCCCTGCTACCCACCGCATCCCGTAGTCCCGTCCCTGCTCCTCGGCCCCGATCCAGCCCCCATCACCCTTCTCCTTCCCCCTCTCTGCCCCCCGCCAGCTCCCTGTCCTTCCCCTCGCCCTTCCCGGGATGCGTCTCGGGCCCTTTCTTGATCCCATGTCCTCTGGGGGAGCCTTAAACCAACAACCTTAGATTGCCTTAGAAACGGAGCTGATCTCCCTCTTTCCTCTCCTCCCCCCGGGGAAATGGCTACCGGGCGGCCACTTCGGTTGAAACAACTTTATGAAAATGTTTTTAAATCAACAAGCTTAAAAACAAAAGTGTAGAAGCTGCCACCAGGTATGGAGGCGCCTCTGAAGGGACTCCGCCGCCCTTCCTCTCCCAAGGCACCAGCCGCATCTGTTAACGCATTGCTTGCTTCTCCGTGGCCCTTTAACTGCTCTTTTCATTGGATCCCGTAAATAGACCAGGGTCGGTTATTTTCAGCCTGAAGATGGGTTGGTCAAAGTTTTTATTCTGACACATTAGAGCACAGGTGTTGGAAAGCTTGCAGGGCTCAGCTCTTTCAGATGTATGTCTGCAATGCCAGTCAAATCAAATCACTCTGTATGTGGATCTCAGTGCAAAACTTGGCCTATGGTCTCTTGTGTCAGGGCATAATGTCAGCTGATGGCGTGGGTAAATACTTGTTTAGCACTCCGAGCTCTGGTTGAGTGAAAAATCTAGGCTGAATAAATTAAAGATTATCAGGTAGTAACATTTTGTGCTCTGTTGGTCCTCTAACAATGTTTGTCATTCATAAAACTATTCTTGACTGTTAAGAAATGTCAGTGTTTATAATTTTATTTAATAAAACATGTAACATTATACAGGCTTATTTGTCATTGGGATTCCTTGTGAGTGAATATCTTCTGAAATGCTGAAAATATGACTTTTTGGGGTGGAGGAAAGAGTGTAAATAGAAAATTAAATATCTAAGCAAACTGAGTGAGATCAGTCAGGTACGTTAGATTTGGGACCTAGATATCTTAACAATTTCCTTTTAAATACAATGCTACAAACTACCCTAAAATAATTGTTCTTTTTTATTACACTCCTTAAACTGCTTTAGATTTTAATCATTATCTTGGAGTGTTGGTTGCTGAATTAGTAATGTTCTGGCTGAACTCAGTTATAGGAGAGTTCTAGTCCACAAAGACTCTTATTTTGTAGTTGAAAAAACAGATACGTTATCTTTGACATTTCAAATGAGATCACAAACATGATAGTACATGTAAAGTAATGGTGTATTTAAGGGACATTCGTTATATAAAATGAGGCAGTAATGCCACATGTGAATCAGTCTTCTTTTTTCATAACTTAGGGCATGTCTACACTACAAAATTAAATCGACGTAAGTTAAGTCAACATCCATACTCCATACCAGGAGCACTTCCACCGACTTAATTCTCTGGGGCATTGAGGGCACTGACAACTGGAGCC
Source organism: Terrapene triunguis (assembly GCF_002925995.2). Taxonomy (NCBI): domain Eukaryota; kingdom Metazoa; phylum Chordata; order Testudines; family Emydidae; genus Terrapene; species Terrapene triunguis. Next base: position 46,729,520 of record NW_020664413.1, read on the forward strand.
CCCCACCGCAGGGCTGACAGCTGGAGCCCCACCACTGGGAAGCCCCAGCTGTCAGGCCCATGTGGGGCTGACAGCCAATAGACGATGTAAGTAACGCAGTGTCTACACAGCTGTACCACTGCAAGAGTGCTTGGGTAGTCGCGTTATGCCAACTGGAGAGAACATAATAGCTACCATTGTTCGTTGAGCTGGTTTTATGTTGGCGGGAGAGCATCTCCCGCTGACGTAGCACTGTGCACACAATGCTCAGGGCTGTGTTTGGTTTTTTTACACCCTGAGTGACAAAAGTTTTGCCCCATAAGTGCTAGTGTAGACATGGCCTAAGTTGACGTAGTGGGTGACTTACATCGGTGGGAGTGACATTTTAGTGTAGACGCTTACAGAGTTAGGTCAACATAAGCTGCTTTACGTCAACCTAACTTTCTAGTGTAGATCAGGCCTTATATTTGTTGTATTTAAAAGCTATACATTCATTGCAAAGCAACAAATTATTAAAAATATACTCTGAAAACTCACTAATCCATTATTATTATTGATGGTTAATTAGTATGTAAAACTTTGTGAGCTTGAGTGCTGGAACTATTTTTAGTGTTTTCAATAAAAAGTAACCAGTTTCTAATTTATTTATTTTTTTGTTATTTTGCTAGGTGTTTTTCCTCTATTAACATTTCCCAAATTGTGTTAACCAAGATGTTATCATTGGGTGACTTTTTTTTATTCCAGTGACTAGCAATAAAATATTTTTCTGCTTCTAATAAATAGAATTAAATCAAAGGCAAAGTTAGGCTTTAAATAGAGGTTGCAGTCACAGAAAAATACATTGCCGCAGATAGGAGTGTAAAGGGAGTTGTCAGGTTTTATATAAAATTTGAATGGAACTGAGATAGAAGATCTGCCTTCCATAAACAAACTGGAAATGTAGGGAGACAAATTGCTGCAGAGGAGCGTGAGCAGACACTTTTTGCCATGGAATGGGGGGATACTCAGCAACTTTTTGGATTGAACACACAGAAAGCAGGTGCCTTTTCTTCAACAGTCTGAAACTTTGTGAAATACTACTTTAATGGTATCTTACAGTGGTCACATAGGGAAGATGGGTGAGGAGAGGAACTACAGCAATGGTAAAGAAAACTGTTAAAAGAATGCAGGACAAGAAAGGATTATATGGATATTTTACTGTTTTACAAAATTTTGGGGCACAAATATTCAGATAAATTGAAGACATTATGACTTAATTTGGAGGACCCTTTGGTTCAGCACCTCTGGGGGAGGCAAGTGACAAGCACACCTTGCCATAACAGAAAACAGCAGTAAGGGGGAAATGCTTTTGGCTGGACACCCTAGGGCAACTGTTGCACTTACAAAAATGCCATGGAATGGCATTCACCAAAAAAAAAAAAAATAAGCAGAACCTCCAAGTCCATTTTAAGGTCATATATGTAGTTTCTATCTTTTCCATAGCTTAGTGCATTTAACTGAGAAGCCTTTTTCTGCTGCCCAGAACTTGAAACTGGTGTTCCCATAAAGTATTGTGTTTTAAGTACCCTTCTAGTCTATTTTCTGTTATATCATTCTCAATAGAATAGATCAGTGTTCCTCAATCTTGTGAACATTGTGGGCCATATATGCAGCTCTCTATGTGTTATGTGGGCCGCCTCCACACACACTATATATATAACACATGTATGGCCCTGAGGATGTCACATGGGTCGCAGCTGTGTGCTGATTGGGCCGCAAGTGGTCCGTGGATTGAGAACCACTGGAATAGACAACGTCTTTCTTTATTTTGTGTTACACATTGAACTTGGGAATAATATTGTTCCGCAAGTCAAAGTTAAAGGTGTGCGTAATGCAAGGTAACCTCTTTTTAAATAAAAAGCCCTATAGGTTTTACAGATTTGTAAAGTTGACTCTAGTTACTACAGAAATCTCCAAAGGGAAAATAAAGGATTACGAGTTGTTTTGGAGCTGAGTCTCAAAATGACATGCAACTCACATGATAAACTGAGCCTGACAGATGGAATGTAAGATTTTATTCTGTTCATTTTACTATTGCTACATCATGTTATTGGTTCAGTCATTCATAACTGCCTGTTGGGATTGAGATACATTATCGAGATAGATAATTTAATTTACCAAATCCTTGTTGAGGTATCTTTATTTTATCATATTGTTTTTTTAATTCTTTTAATGCTGTCTCCATGCAGGCCTTCTATATTTAAATATAGACCAGATTACATCATTCAAAAACTAAATAACACTTATTGAACTGGAAGTTACAACCATAGGGTGTTTTAATTAAATCTTTAAATACTCTTCTTGCTCTTTCTTGACTAACAAAGAATTAACTATAATTTCTGAATGCTGTATGTTACCTTTGAGAATAACATGGCTTGTTTAAACTGAAAAAAATCTATTTTAATTTAAGAGCTAGTGTTTAATTTGATATGAGACCTTCAATCTTTGCCCAATTCAAGACTAAATATTGCCCATTCTGTTCCTCAGATCAAAGTAGCTTTGGGGAAATCAAGGGTGGGAATGGTATTGATAAGTTGAAAGGAACAATAAATTTTTGTTGTAACTTAAATTGAACTTTTCATAAAACTGTCCAGTAGCTGAAGCATCACTTATACAAATCTCTTCTAATTTAGGACAAAACATTTGGTCTAAAGAATAAGAAAGGAGCAAAACAGCAGAAGTTTATCAAGGCTGTGACTCATCAAGTTAAATTTGGTCAACAAAATCCAAGACAGGTAAGCACTTAATCTGTAATTATCTCTCATCAATCATAATGTCTCATATAGACTTGTACTGAGATGTTGTTGAGGTAAGATTTATTATTTACCTAATGTATTTTTGCTAGCACAATTTTAATTTATTCAGTTGGTTTAGATTTATTTTAAAAATAATAGCCATTTAATTGTCAGACACTAATTCTCTTCGTCATTATTGTTAAGTTAATGTTTATCTAGTTAAGGAGTCGACAGTCTGCGGCACGCATGCCAAAAGCGGCACGCAAGACGATTTTTACAGACCCCCCGGCCGGCAGTGGCTGAGCGGCTCAGCCCACTTCCAGTCTGGGGTTCCGGCCACCGGCCCCTTGCCAGCTGGGGTTCCGGCTGCCGGCCCCTTGCCAGCCTGCTGCCGGCCTGGGATACCAGCCGCTGGCCCCGCTCACCTTGCTGCTGGTCTGGGGTTCCAGCTGCCCGGCCCCCTATCAGCCGGGGTCCGGGCCTCCGGCCCTGCTCTCAGCCTTCCTGCTGACCTGGGGTACTGGCAGCCAGCACTCTGCAGCCCTTATCAAAAATTACACTACAATTAGCTTAAAAACTTTGTTTGTATATTACAATCATTAAAACATGTATAATGTTAATAAATACATAGGTTTTATGAAACAAAGTAGTTGTACTTATGTGCCTGTGCTTAATTTGTGTTTTCAATGATTTACCTTCTAAAAAAATCTCGCATATCTCATACCCCCAGAAAGGGCATCTCGCACCCTCAGGGGGTGCATGCACCCAAGGTTAAGAACCACTGCACTAAACTGATAAGATCTGCATTTTAATTTAATTTTAAATGAAGCGTCTTAAACATTTTAAAAACCTTGTTTACTTTACATACAACAATAGTTTAGTTATATAATATAGACATAGAGAGAGACCTTCTAAAAACGTTAAAATGTATTACTGGCACGCGAAACCTTAAATTAGAGTGAATAAATGAAGACTCGGCACACCACTTCTGAAAAGTTATCGACCCCGATCTAGTTAAAGGATAACATAGTTCCAAATCTAGAAAAAATTTTAATATACATTTTTTATAGAACCTTTCAACTAGTGAAGATGTTTCCATATTTAAAAAGCTTTCCAGTGGTAACAGGATTAGCAAACATTCCTATGGAATGCTTTTAATCCAAACATTGTATTATTGCGCTAGTGTGTGAAAACCTGAAGATAAATAACTACCACCTAATTATAAACAAAAGTGAAACTAAGTGGCCCTTTTTTACCTATAGGGGTCAGGAAGGCACTCTTTTCCCTCCGTTCCATTCTAAGGGCTGAAGCATTAGAGGTGGCTAGGCAGTAATACTGGCTAGGCAGTGGAGGTTAAGTAGCAAATGTGTGGCAGTAATAGTGGATCACAAATTGAATATGAGGCAGCAATGTGGTACAATTGTGAAGATGGCTAATATCATTCTGGATGTAATAATAGGGGTGTTTTAAGTAAGGCACAGAATGTAAGTGTCCCGCTCTACTCACTACAGATGAGTGACTCCCCCACCTGAAGCTTTTGTGTCCAGTTGGGAGAGTCACAGTTTGAGAAATGTAGACAAACTGGAGAGTTCAGAGGAGAGCAACAAAAATGATAAAAGATTTAAAAAAACTGACCTATGAGGAAGAGTTTTAAAAAAAAAAAAAAACTGGGTATATTTAGTCTTGAGAAAAAAAGACCTGATAAGGCTTCAAGTAAGTTACAGGTTGTTATAAAGAGGATATTGATCAATTGTTCTCAGTGTCCACTGAAGGTAGGACAAGAAATAATGGGCTTAATCTCCAGCAGGAGAGATTTAGGTTAGATGTTAGGAAAAACTTTCTAACTGTAAGGATCGTTAAGCACTGGAATAGGCTTCCAAGGGAGGTAATTGGAGGTTTTTAAGAACAGGTTGGACAAACACCTGCTAGGTATGGTCCTGCCTCAGGGGAGTGGTCCTGACCTCTCAAGGTTCCTTCCAGACAGACATTTCTGTGGTTTTAGGCCACTGCCAGAGATGGGACATAGCATGGGAAGGTACGGTGCTATGTGATGGTACCAAGAATTCTTTTCTCAGGTGTCTGGGTGGGTCTTACTCACAGGATCAGGGTCTAGCTGATTGCCTTACGTGGGGTCAGAAAGGAATTTTTCCCAGGTCAGATTGTGACACCTTGGGTTTTTTGTCTTCCTCTGCAGCATGAGGCACAGGTCGCTAGCTAGGATCATCTTTAGAGCCCTGTGAAATTCTTTTTTGGTTCATGTCAGTTTCACAGCTGCCCAGGGCTGAATAGCAATTGTAAAACTGACCAGACTCATGTTGATTTCACTTAGTTGCTGCTTTTTCACAAAGCTGTACGCAATAGAGAAGAATTCTCTCAACAAAAAATGGAAACTGGGCAAGGTATATCCTTGTATGTCTTACGGACTTGCGAGGTACATCATTGTATTAGGATTAGATGTTGAAACTTTTCTCCCCAAACAGCCAGGAAACCTAGAAGTCTGGAAAGAGAACTTTCAACATCTAATCCTAATACAGTGCTGTACCTCCCAAGGCCATACCTCTGTGAATAACCCTCAAGAGTCAAGGACAGGTATGTCTTGAGGTACAAATGGAAGTGCTGTCAAGCTAAGAAACAACTTCAGCTCTAATCCTAGAGGTGTAACAAAGGTACTCTAATAAGTGTGTAATTTCAAAGAGTAAATCATTAAACATATTGGTTTTTATTGTAGTTGACAAGTGTGGAGGTGCCATTTCATCCATCAGATGCAAAGTAGGATTGAAATAGGCTTTTCTAGATTGAATGTCATTAGAAATCAAAATTGTAAAGATAATTTGGCATCTTTTTTAGGTTGACTGTTAGCCCAGGATCAATTTACCTTCATAACTATTTTGAAAGTTAGATATCTCATGCATCATTTAGGGAAGAGGGGAGCCTGCTTTTAATTCTGCATTGCATCAAATTATGCCTCTGCCTGGAAGTAGTAGTATACTGGTAGCATCCAGGCTGCAGAGCCTGAATGGAAGTATATTGAAAAAAAGAGAATGACTCTTTCAAATGAATGTTTACCATTGACTTCAATTCTGACTAGGCCATTATACACTATCATCATATAAATATCTACTACTGCTAATAATAATGGGAGCATAATTATATCCTTAAATAGCTAGGTATAAAGTCTCATTAACAACTTTGGGAGGAGAGTCAGGCATACTAAAACTAATTAATTGTACATGCTATTTTCCCATGTCTTCGTTCTTCTGCACAGGTCCAGGTATTGGGGTATAAGTCTTTTTTCCTACCAGCTTAAGTAACAGTGACTTATGATGAGGGGACTTGATTTTTAAACCACTAGAAGGGGGAGGCAGGTTCACAATGTCTCCCTTGTAGTCATAGAAATAGTTTTCCCTTTCTACTTTATTCATTGTCTCTTCCTCACACACAATTCAAATGAAACTAAGCTTTCCTACTATATACACCATCAGTTATTAACAGAACACTGTAATGCTGAAGAACTGCACACAATAAAATAAAAAATTGGCTAGGTGATGTAATGAATAAGATGACTTTCAAAGCCAGACTTCGTGGCTAGCTGCTGCTGATGCACATAAAAGGAAAGAATAAAACATAAATTTTAGGGTTTTAATAGTAGAGTCTCTACCTTTGTGGATCCTGGCCAAGAGTAACTGGGCTGAGTGTTGGCACTGGATCTTTAATTCAGTTATTCCTCTACTGTGACAGTTTGTGTTTGCTAGAGTCTTGCTAGAAGATGGCTGTCCTGTGCCAGCAATGACACTTATTTCCTGATTTCCTCTTCCATAAATGTGGAACAAAAATAGAAAAGGGTCCTTCAATCATATTAGTGTATTTTAGCCCTAGTAAAGTGTTTCCTCTCTTCGGTTTGAAATGTATTTTAGCTCTTCCTAACATTTGCTAGATAGTGCACCCTGGCCATTAATACAAGGAAATATTAGGAAAAGAATAATGCTGACACCTCCTAAATCAGTGACTGTCATTCTATATGACATATAATTAATATTGCATGCTATATTATCTTTGAAGCTGTAGTGTACAGATTGTAATTTCATGGTTCTAAATATCCTTTGCTTCAACTCTGGGATTATTATAGGCTGCTCAAGCTGAAGGTGACAAGAAATTAAAGAAAGATGATAAGAAGAAAGAATTACAGGAACTAAATGAACTCTTCAAACCTGTAGTTGCTGCCCAGAAAATTAGTAAAGGTAAACTAAGAGTAATGTAACATTTTAGTTTGTAGATAATTCTATTGGTATTTTATGTAGTTCACATTCAAAAAGTATTTAAAATGTCAGTTTTCCTATCTATAAGCAAGCAATTCTAACTTTTTTATTTTAATAATTCCATTCTGTTAACAAATAAAACTAAAATGGATATGAAGGGTTATATTATGTGACCTCTTAATGCAAACCATTGTGAGGTCATAATGTCATTGATCCGAGTACAGAAATCTGTACTGATTTCAATGGAGATTTCTTCATTAACATTGGCAGTCTGATTCTGTGCTGCATCCAGTTTTTACTGGGTACAGTAGAGTCAGGGGTGGAGGGCTGTTAGAGCCAGTTGCAGTTCCCCAATTCTCTGCCCTGGAGATTGCTAGAGTGTAGTGCACTCACTCTAGCACTGTCCTTCCCTGAAACTGTCCCTGTGCCAGAGGCTGCAGTGAACTGGTTCTACAGGCTCTATGCCAGTTGTGGGCCTTGCATATAGTTTTCCTTCTCTGTGTCCTCCCCCTTAGTGTTCAGTGGTGTCTCTTTCTTTGTAAAAGTATAACAGTTTGATTATTTTATTTATGTAAGTAAGGAACACTTTAAATTACCATTATCCCCATTTTACAGAGTGGGGAAACAGTCATGGTTGTTGTGTCTTAGGCTAGATCTATACTACAAAGTTTTCTCAGCGTAGCTGTGTTGGTCAGGTGTGTGAGAAAAATCACACCCCTTAGCTGACCTAGCTGTGCCAGCCATAACCCCAGTGTACATGCAGCTATGCCAACAAGTGCTTCTGCTTTCATAGCTAACTTTGTTTGGGGAGCTGGTGGTAATATACCATCAGGAAGAACTTCTTATGTTGGCATATACTGCACCTGGACTAGGGGAATCTGCCAGTAGAGTTATAATGTAATGTGCCAATGTAACTATCAGCAGAGCCTGTATAGGGTAGACTAGCCCTTAGGTATCAGATCATTGGCCAAATCAAACTTTTTTTTTTGCCTGACACCCACCCTAACGATAAACATCAGTGCCTCATTAAGACTAAATCCTTGTAGTTTCATTGCTATAGTAATACGTCCCATAGCAGTGGTTCAGTGCCTGTGAAAATACACCTCTACCTAGATATAACGCTGTCTTTGGGAGCCAAAAAATCTTACCGCGTGATAGGTGAAACTGCATTATATCAAACTTGCTTTGATCCATAGGAGTGCGCAGGCCCGCCCCCCTTCCCCCCCCGGAGCACTGCTTTACCGTGTTATATCCGAATTCATGTTATATCGGGTTCCATTAACTATGTTGCACTGGAGCTAGATGGCTGCCACTGAAAATATCATGCCTTATGAATCAATATAGGAATTAAGTACAAGAAACTTGATTAACCCAGTTGATAGTTTTAAAGTGAATTTGATTCTTGAATTAGTACCTATTGTAGTAAGCTAAGAATAGGTCACATGCATTACTTAAGCCACACATTGATGCCAGTATCAAACTTTTTATTAAAATTTATTTATTATTTGATATTAAATATCAAAATGCCTTTCAATTTGGACATTTAAAACAAACCTAACAACAAAGTAGGTATGAAGCATACAGTACATGAAAGACAGCAGCTTGGTAGTGGTATTGAGGGAGATTGAGAGAAGTTAGTGATGGTGATTGTACTGTGAACAACTTCTAGGTTTTTTTTTTTTAATTAACTTTGAATTTCCATGCTCTACTGTTTGGTGTTTAAAAACTGAAATGTTGCGTTAATGCTTTTTGAAAAAAATTGGCAAATAATTTTAAATGCGACTTAAAATGTTTTGCCTGGAAACAGTACTAAAATACTAAATTTCATATGACACAGGTGCAGATCCCAAATCAGTAGTTTGTGCTTTCTTCAAGCAAGGACAGTGCACTAAAGGAGATAAGTGCAAGTTTTCTCATGATTTGTCTTTGGAGAGAAAGTGTGAAAAACGAAGTGTTTACATTGACGCAAGAGATGAAGATCTTGAAAAAGGTATATTCTTTCTGGAAAATAACTGCCAACATATTTTTCTGGTGCCAAAGTTCTAATAATAAGTTCATAAGCTCTTTGGAGCAGGAATAGTCTTCTTGTTCTGTTTGTACAACGCCTAGCACAATCAGGTTGTGGCCTATGGCTGGGACTTCTAGGTGGTTGGTAATACAAATAATATTGAGCTGACTTAAAAAAGAAAAATCACTCAACTTCATATCTACAAGAGAATTTTTTCTAGTCCCTATTTTGATGGATTAGTATAATAAAGACAATGTGCTCCAGGGCAGCAATCCGTAAAATCTGGTGGTGTGGAGTATTTACAGTATAGAGGGGGCAAGTCATATAGAATTGGCTCCTTTTAGTTTCCAATTGCTTCTAAAGATAGCCAGGCTTTAGAAAAAGCAAATGAACTGCAACTTCTTATGGTTTTTGCACATATGCTATTAGTAGTAGCATAATGTGTATGAACAGTATTTTAAATTCAGGTTGCTTGGGAAGCTTCTGTCTGTGGCTTCATTTTCCATCAGCACCGATCAGTTGAAAATGCAAAGCCAAACAGCATTCTACTTTTGCTCAGCATGGGTTAGAGAGCTACACTAAGACAGGTCAATTTTCTTTTGTGGTTGTCACGCACTAACACAATGTATGCCATTCCTGCTTGGTAATGTTTTAACCTTTTGACACACTGAAGTGGTGCACCAGGACCACACGTATGATTTCATTGTTCTTGTTAGTGTTCCAACCTTTCACAGCTTCTTTTCTTTAATGGCTGCTTCTTGTGTATCACCAAAGATGATAAAGAACTTCCTGCCTTGACTTATATCTGTCAGCCTCTCTTCTCCTGCTCATGTGTTTATTTGAACTATTTTCCCTCACCTCCTTCCTGGGCACCATCCCACCTACTGTTCCTTGTTTCCTTCTTTTTCCCCCCAATCCACTCAACACAGACATGGAATCTCAGATTCTATGGGGGTTTTTTGGGGGGCAGGGGGGGAACATGAGTTTATGTGGCGGAAGAGGTGTAAATTCTTTAAAATGCTCTAAAAGAATTTTTGATTTAAATAAAAGCACGTGAGGCTTTGAAAATCCTTTTTATTAAATCATAATTAAGAACCTAAACTTGACAGTATTGCTTTTCCTTTACTGCAGTTAAACTGCAGAATCCAAAGCAGTTTGATTGTGAGGTTTGGCATTTTAGTTATAATTCGAGATGTAAGTGAAACCAACTTTTTTACTATTTATATCTAGATACAATGGATAATTGGGATGAGAAAAAGCTGGAAGAGGTGGTGAACAAGAAGCATGGTGAGGCGGAAAAGAAAAAACCCAAAACTCAAATAGTATGTCCTTTTCTTTAATTGAGTAGCAGTAGTTATTAGCTATCATTAGAGAGAATTAAATTTGGAAAGGTATTGGATTTTTCTACTAGAATATCTTGAAATCTTTATTTGACTATTATAAAGACATTTTGAGGATAAAGGTTGACTTGCATTATTCTATCATCTTGCCATATTTCTGAAATAAGCAAGGCTCTTTTATAGTTATTAATATATAGTTTATGTGCATATTTGGGTATGAGAAGCATCTTTTTCTAAGATAAAAATGATTTCATAAACAGTGTGAAGAGTAATCCTGGTACATTATTGGATGTAATTTGACTACCCATTTTGAAGATTCAAGTGTTCATAGTTACATATGCCAATAGGATTACTTATGTGATTGATTCTCTTGCACATCTTACTTTTTTGATTGTGAACCTAAGATGCTAATAGATTTATAGATGGGAACAAAGAAATATTCTAACCATGAGTGCCCTATCAGTGCATACAGTTTAATCTTTTCTGTAATGCTAAGTCTTAAAAAAAACACTAATTAGAAGGTATTTTCTAGTCCTTAGGGCTCCAAAACTATGGGATATTTTAAATTGGGACCTTAATTTGTATCTTAACTAGCATCAGTTTAAATCTTTAATATTTTATACCTTTGTGTTTTTCACTCTTTTAATTCCACATTTTTATCCATTCACAATAACTAAATATTACTCATGACACAGTTGGAAGTGAAATGTGAAAGAACAGCTTGGGATCTATAGTAAAATTAATAAATTGCTTGTTAAAGTTGCCACAATCACAGCTCTGGCAACTGAAGTGTTCTATCTACAGATGGGTGTAGGACTGCAGCAAGAATGCATGCTGTCCCTTCAGTGTGCTCAAAAACTTGACCTGGAAAGGAGAACTTCCAAGGTTGAAAGGGTAGTAGAGTACAGTCTCCATTCTCATTACATTCTTGATGCATCAGTTTGAGACTGTCAAAAACATACAAAACCATAGCCTCTTTTTAAATTTGGATACCTCTCAATGAAGAACAGGACATAGACCTGACCAACTCGCTTTACACAGAGACACTGGATTTATACCACTAGACAATCAATCACCATTCCTTTGAGCCATCTGTTTCCCCAAATTTGGAAAACCTTAACAGAAAAAGCTGCTGAAAACTTTAAATGTAGTTTTTTATTTAAATAAGTTAATCAGTTGTACTCTTTTGTCCATTGTTCTTTAATAAAAATACATTCAAAAATATTTCTTCTTGGGACTTCTGTTTGAATGATAGCTCAGAAATGTAATATGACAAGATGTGAATTACTGACCCTTGCTGTAATACTGTTCCTGAGTTAATGTGACAAACTCACTTTACCAGTGTATGTAGCTGGGGAGGAGAAAGTAGGATTCAGGGGTAATAACCACTGTTTTTAATACAGGTCTGCAAGTATTTTCTTGATGCTATTGAAAACAACAAATATGGCTGGTTTTGGGTTTGTCCTGGTGGAGGAGACAACTGTATGTACCGCCATGCTCTCCCTCCTGGCTTTGTACTAAAAAAAGACAAAAAGAAGGAGGAAAAGGAAGATGAAGTTTCTTTAGAAGATCTAATAGAAAGAGAGGTAAGGTAATAGCTAACTCAGTCATTCAAGCCTGAATATTACATGGTTTAATTATTTTTTAACAAAGTACTCTGAAAAGAGGTACATGTTCAAAATACTCTTCTAGCAACATAGTAAAATGGTACTCACTGATGTTTGTATCCATTTGGGTGTTAGAGTGAAATATACTTAGTGATTCTTTGAAAATAATCAAGTCTTTCTTTTGAAACTGTTAATTTCTCCAGTTTATTCACCAGATAAGATTGCAAAGTAAAGTTTAACTGAATATTTACCTCTAGAGGGCAGCAATGTTTTAGGTCAGAATTTTGACTTGTAGTACAGAAATGCAGCATCTGAGAACAGTAGGCACTATTGAAGACTGGGTTTCTGTGTGTGGGTTTTTTTGTGTTAATCAGGAAGTAGAAAAGATTGAAACCAGAAGAAAAATCTAGTGGTGTTTCTGCTTATTGTTTAAAAGGAACCTGGGAATTTTATTAATAACATCTCTTCAAAAGCCAGGACAAGTGTTGCCATTGAAATTGACAGCTTTAGTTCATACCATTTATATTTTAAGGATGCACATAACCATCATTTCTTAAATATTGCCGGGTTACCTATAGTAGTAGAATAGATTTGGAGGTAGCCTATTTAAACTTTTCTTTGATGAGTCAAACAATCTCAAATTTGAGTGCATGAATGCATGTTTATTATTAGTAAGTAAGTCAAAAGAAAAATCTCATTAAGTATCTCTAATGTACAGAAAAATCTTAAGAGGGAATGATTTTAAGAGTCAGTTTCTTAATTTGTGAAGAAAAACTTGACCTATTGTATTGTAGATAATTGTGTTCACAAAGATTGATTAAAGCTAATATCTTTATTGTACAGCGTGCTGCCTTAGGACCAAACATTACCAAAATCACCCTAGAGTCTTTTCTTGCATGGAAGAAAAGAAAAAGACAAGAAAAGATTGACAAGGCTGAACAAGATATGGAACGGAGGAAAGCAGATTTTAAAGCTGGCAAAGCACTGGTGGTATGTTCTCCACTCAAATACTACTACTTGTAAGAGGAAAGAGTGAAATACACTTTATAATGAGGTAGCTGGCCTGAAATTAAGCCATGTGTATTTTCTTTTATTCTCTAAATTGCAGTACAGATAATAATTAGTGTTGTTTGAACATGTCTTACTTGCTTCCCCATGGATAGATCAGTGGACGTGAAGTATTTGAGTTCCGTCCTGAGTTGGTTGACGCCGATGATGAAGAAGCAGATGACACTAATTACATTCAAGGATCAAGTGAAGATGAGGTAAAGAAGCAAGTATTAACTCTTTTTAACTACCTCATATTGCTGGTTACCGTTTAAAATTTAGAGACTAACTTTTTGGTTTTGATAGGCTTCCATAAAAAAAGTAATTATGATTAAATTTGAGAAGCTTGGCTAGTACTTAAATAGTAGGTGCCCCTTTTAGTTTGCTGTTACTTATACCGAACAAAATAAAACTTGCAGTAAGAAAAGTTGATGTCAAATGTAAAATTAACAAATCAGTTGCAGGAAAACAATGATTAATGCAAAAAAAACCCACGTTGTTTTTCAGGTTGAAGATCTTGTGAGGATAAATGATGTAGACGTGAACCTGTATGTCCCAAAGGATGTAGATGAGACTGGTATTACTGTGGCTAGTCTTGAGCGATTCAGCACATACACTTCAGTGGAAAAAGATGGTAAGTTCACTGTTTAGGCATAACTAAGTTAACAGATACAGTACATTGAAGTAATGTTAAAGGTCTTTCCAATACCCAAATAGAGAGAGGCTCTGAAGAAATGTTTGATAGATTTGTATAGTGCTTATTGCCATAGTATCTTAATGCTACTTCACATATCGTCATTCTGTATTTTCAGAACACAATATTTTCTAGTATAGGGGAAAGGAATTGCTGTAGGCAGATTATTTTTTTTTAATGGAAGAAATGCCCTTTGCTTTGTGACCTCTAGTTAATATTTACAGTCATTTCTACTACAGTATTTGTTGTAATTTTTAAGTGATTTAAAAATTACATCTTGAAACTGGGAAAGGAAACACTTTTCTTTACACTTTCCTGTTTTAGTAAATAAGTGAATGAATGATGACTCCAAAATCTGTAAGTTTACCTTAAACTTGTTAGCTAACTTTTTAAGGCAAGTACTCATCTTACTATATATTTGTACAGCAGCTACCATATAAAAGCCTGATCCTGATTGGACCTTTCTGGACTTATAATACAGCATTAAATAATAGTAATAACTAGGGCTGTCAAGCAATTAAAAAAATTAATCGTGATTAATCGCTCTGTTAAACAATAATAGACTACCATTTATTTATTGCAAGGTATTTACGTGCCAGATATGCTAAACATTCATATGCCCCTTCATGCTTCAGCCACCATTCCAGAGGATATGCTTCCATGCTGATGACGCTCATTAAAAAAATAATGCATTAATTACATTTGTGACTGAACTCCTTGGGGGACAATTGTATGTCTCCTGCTCTGTTTTACCTGCATTCTGCCATATATTTCATGATATAGCAGTCTCAGACGATGGCCCAGCACATGTTCATTTTAAGAATGCTGTCACTGCAGATTTGACAAAACACAAAGAAGGTACCACTGTGAGATTTCTAAAGATAGCTACAGCACTCGACCCAAGGTTTAAGAATCTGAAGTGCCTTCCAAAATCTGAGAGGGATGAGGTGTGGAGCATGTTTTCAGAAGTCTTAAAAGAGCAACATTCCAGTGCGGAAACTACAGAACCTGAACCACCAAAAAAAAAAATCAACTTTCTGTTGGTGGCATCTGATTCAGATAATGAAAATCAACATGCATCGGTCCACATTGCTTTGGATTGTTATTGAACAAAACCTGTCATCAGCATGGACGCATGTCCCCTGGAATGGTGGTTGAAGCATGAAGGGATATATGAAACTTGAGCGCATCTGGCATGTAAATATCTTGCGATGCCAGCTACAACAGTGCTATGAGAACGCCTGTTCTCGCTTTCAGGTGACATTGTAAACAGGGCTTTGGAGCTGTGCTCCAGCTCCGCTCCAGCTCCAGGCAAAAACCTGCAGCTCCGCTACTCCGGAGCTGCTCCACACTCCGCTCCAAAGCCCTGATTGTAAACAAGAAGCGGGCAGCATTTATCTCCTGGAAATGTAAACAAACTTGTTTGTCTGAGCGATTGACTGAACAAGAAGTAGGACTGAGTGAACTTGCAGGCTCTGAAATTTTACATTGTTTTATTTTTGAGTACAGGTTTTTTTTGTACATAATTCTACATTTGTAAGTTGAATTTCATGATAAAAAGATTGCACTACAGTACTTGTATTAGGTGAATTGAAAAATACTATTTCTTTTTATCACTTTTTACAACGCAAATATTTGTAATAAAAATATATGCTTTGATTTCAATTACAACACAGAATACACTATATATGAAAATGTAGAAAAACATCCAAAATATTTAATAAATTTCCATTGGTATTCTGTTGTTTAACAGTGCAATTTAAAACTGCGAGTTAATCACGTGAGTTAACTGCGATTAATCAGCAGCCCTAGTAATAACTTAATATTATGAACCAGTTGGTGAGGACAGGAGTTGTAAAAATCTTTTGCATTTATGCACATCTGTGTTCACTTGTAACTGTTAAAAACCCAGTCCTACAAGCACACAAGTAGTCCTATTGAGTTCAGTGGGATGAATTGCATTAGTAGGTGCCGTAAGTCTTAGTTAAATATGGCCGTATGGCAGTATTTTTGCATCAAAACATAGGTGTGTATATTCTTCAAGCATCGAGCCTAGTTGGTGGTGGGAGAGAGAGAGAGAGAGAGAGTGTGTGTGTGTGTGAGAGAGAGAGTGACTAAGAATTTGTAACATTAATAGACATTGTAAGCATTTTTTATTTTCAGATAACAAATTAAGTGAAGCTTCAGGAGGTGGGATAGAGAATGGGGAGCAAAGTGATTTAGAAGAAAACGAGGCAGAAGGAGAACAGGAAAATGGAGTAATAGATGCAGTTCCTGTTGATGAAAATCTTTTTACTGGAGAGGACTTGGATGAACTAGAAGAAGAATTAAACACTCTTGATTTAGAAGAATGAACAAACAAATCGAATAAGAAAATTGAAGTCTACCTTACAAAGTGAAAACTGACTACATCATTTTTTCGTCTAGAATTCTTAAACAGGATGTTTATGGTTTCCCCAACTGATTCTGGAGGGCACATCAAAAATCAGAAGTACTTTCCTTCAGTTTCCTTTACTCCACCCTTGACTACACCTCATCGTAAGCTATTCAGAGTAGTTAATAATTGAATTGAGAGCTGTCATCGCAGAAAATGAGGTGTAATTTTCAACTAAAAGTAGGAAGCATAACTTGAGTTAAGTGGATTTATTACTACCAGGTGCAGTATACAGTCAAAGTGAACATTCTTTTCACCAGAACTGCATTTTTTAATAAGTAATTTTGAGTTGATTTAGAAACTGCCTAAAATATTTGAGCAATGTACTCTAAATGGAGCTGGTACAGATTCAGATGTTCATGCTCCAGTAGGTATTGATATGCTTTACTTCTTCAGCTGGATGCTAAAGATGTGGATTCGTGAATTGATACAGCGTCAGCTATGGTGCCCTCTGTTTAAAATGTTTTAAACTTTCCCTCCACCTTTTGCCAACAAGGTTGTAAATAAAGACTGTCAACTTTAAAATCATTATGTTGACTTTTCTTTACATCAGTGTGTGACAATTTGTAAATAAAATATATTTTGTATGATATAGTGAGTAAATATGTTCCCTCTAGTCGTGATCCAGAAGTAAACTTGTGGGTTTCAGCTAAAGGAGTGGCTAGTTACAGTTAGCCTTCAAGCCCTAGACCTCCATGCAGAAGAATTCTAAATTGCATATTATCTTTCATCTTTCCCTGCAATAAAACCGTAATAGAATTAATATGACAGTTCACTCACCTGTTGTCGCATCTTATTCTTCCCTTGGCCATATTTGTACATTGTCTAGATTAGCAGCTTTTCACGGGGGGATCTTGTCTTCATGTGTCTATAAAGCACTTAGCATATGTTTGGCACTATACAAATTATAAACCAGAATACATAATTAGTACTGTCTGCATCTCCAAAGGAAAACTTGGGGATGGGGATTGTCTTTGACCTCTAGAAGGCAGCATTTTCAGGCCTAGGTATAGGTCAATATGATGCTTTAAATGTAAAGCTTACAGAAAGTTTACATGTCCTGTGAATAAAGAAATTGCCTCCATACCAATGATTCCTAATTTATAGTCTCCTGGAAAACCAATATTTATCCCCACCTCCTTAGCTTACAAAAAACCCTTGCTTCAGAACTAAAAATCAAGTAACAATACTGTTGCATTAATTATAAAATGTGTACTGATTTACTCATCAAATGACTTCAGAATTATTTTCCAAGGAACATTAAGATCCGTAGTACTGTGGGTGAGTTTGCACAAATGTCTTCCAAGTGGTAACATCAGCTTTAATGGGTTACTTCTGGTGTTGCTAAGATGAACTCTTGCATCTGGAATGCCATTGCTAAATTAGCTGCCATAGACATTTTTTGCCCTTTTTGGGATCTGTCTTTGGGGGGGCGGGAGAGGGGGTCATTTTTTTTCCCTTAGCAACAGAAAATAGCATCTGAGAGAGAGAGAGAGGCCCAGTGAAACTGATTTCTAAAAGTATTTAAAGGAAAACACTGATCAGTGAAAGCTGAACTTTCTTACTAAATATTTAATTGTCAGACGCTTCCCTTCCCCTTCCCCCCCACCTCCCTGACATGACCACACATAAGCAGCACTGCCAGCAGTCTGATGTAGCTCAGGACACTGAGAATGCAGCTCCCATTTTGAATGAATGACAATACATAACTTTCAAAATATTTGTTTTAAGTTGGGTTAAAAAAGTGGCTTAATCATTTATCAGTCTGTTGAAAGATCTTCCTATTTTTGTTCATATTTTACATATATAAATGACTTTTAGGCCTGTAATTTTTCCACCTTAAATGTGGTGGTTAAAATATTCTATATTAGTGTGACTCCCTCCCCTTCACAATGAACATTAGCATGGTTGTTAGCTTTTGTATCATTCCTTGATGTGAGGCTTCAGGTGAGAGGGAGAGAGATCAGTACTGGATTTGGAATCTAGCCAAAAGTCTCTCTCTTATCTACCCATTTTATTTCTCAGTTCCTTGGTGCCAGCAATTTCAGTGCATTTCCTGGCCAGTGCAGTACCACTATTGGCAAGATTAAGTTTGTCTATAACAGTAACATATTCTAGTAATTCTCAAACACTTGATGTTATGGATGACATCTCTTAGCAGTGTAGTTATTGAGCTTGTTGCAGGCTTCTGTGTGATATGGTAGCCTCTTTGCTCATACAACCTCTTTAATATGCAGATGAATAAATGAAGATGAGGCTTGTAGCATCTCATATGTATACTGGGGAGGAAAGGAGATTTAAAATCCCAACTGAGGTATTAAAAAAACGAATATTGGGTGGGGTATGGGGAAGAGGGAAATGGGAAGGAACTTAAATATTCCTTAAAAATTTTTACCTACTCTTAGCACTGGTAATTCTAAAGGATGTCTAACTGGAAAAAAAAATTTTTTTTTCAACTTTTCTTGTCAAATACTCACAGCACTTTGTGTAGCCAGTTTCCTTGTTTCTCTTTGTAGTTAGGTATAGGACTGTATATTGTGAAACCAGTATTTCTACAAAGAAAGGGGCAATTTGTGCTTCTTTATGCTGGATTAAAATTTGTATATCTGGATAAAAATATTACGTTAATCTGTTACTTGAGAGTTCAGCTGATTTTAACAGATATATACTCACTGTTGCTGTGCAAAGTGCTTTTCCTGAGAAAATCTGAAATTCTAAAGAGATCTTAAACCTGCAGCTAGCTTGGTCATTAGAAGTTGGTGCTGAAGCTGAAGAAGTTAGGGTGTAGCCACCAGTCAGTGACTTGTGCCCTACAATAACACAATATTGGTAATCAGCTGCCCAAGACACTTTTTGGCAATTGAAAGATGATAATTCTTGTGCCTTCTTGCAGGCAGGCAGGCATCTGTTACGCATACACACAGTATTGACTCCTATAACTGCAGTGGTTTAAAAAGGGTTAAATTGTGTCTTTGAAATTGTGCCAAAAATCTTTTGCTTTTTTTCCCTCCCCCAATCAGAACATCGACCAAGTCTGATTGCAAGAATGTGAATAATTGGGGTGTTAAATGTAGTGTTCCAAAGTTTCATGAACTACGGGGTAAGTAACAATTCTGTGGTCCACAAAATCCAGAGTACCACATCTGGCCAAGGGATGAGATGCCTAAACAAATGCTAGTAGCCACACCAGCATCATTTCAAAAGTCGGGGAAGAGGAGAGTAAAGTGTTCAATGAAAAGATGTTATAGTACAATTAAAATACTCTCTAGTTCTGTACATTTTAAGTAGTATGTATTTCATTTAAAAACTGAGCGCTTTGGGGCCTGACTTTCAACAGTGCAGCGTACCCACAGCTTCAGTTCAAGACTATAAGAGCTGCATGTGCTCAGCACCTCAAATAATTCCCCAGGGCCAGAAAATATTGTCATTCACTGCCCTCATCTGTGTCCTTTCTTCTTTGCCAATTCTACAGTGTCCTCTCTTGCTCAGCTCTTTTGCCCTGTCTTGTTTTCTAACAGTAGCAAGCAGTATGACAGCCTTTAGCTTTAAAAAAAATCCTTAAACTTGGGTGGTGGTTCAGCATACTTTCAGCTTTGAAGAAAAATTTAAGAAATGAACGCAGAAATGTGCTACTTTAAATTCAGGGCATTTCTGTACTTCTGTCATTTGAAGATCGGCTTAAACATAATCTATTTTTAAAATATTTTCCAGTCCCGTGTTTTGTACAAAGCTCAAATTCCAGGAAATCAAGCAGTATGACAAGTACTTATTCCAGTCTGTGTGCTAAATTAAAAACGAGTGCATTCTTTGTCTGAATGAGTTCTGGAAACTATATCTGTGCTTTTGCAAATGAACACTGATGTAATACAAGTGGGTGCACCTGAATCTGTGATTTCGTGCACAGATATTTTTCTTACTACCGCCAAGTTGAGGCTTTTGTTCTTGTTTCTTTGGTGTTAATTTCTCTGTGATGAGTTGAATAATCTCACATTAAAGTCAGTTACAGTAAAGTGAGGGACAAGGTCCTGCTTGAATGAAATGTTACCTGAAACATTGCCTTTATGCAATTCACTGAACTCAGATACACGTTATATATATTTGTTGTATCTAACGTGAATAAAAAGTAGTTTCCCTTCCTCTAATCTGCCATAGATAGTGTATTAATTCAGTGGAAGGGACTCTTCATTTTTTCTAGTTCAGGAAACATGCTTTTCTGGCAAAAAAGGCTCACTGATTAGGTTATAGATTCTTTTCACCTCTCCTCCAGGCCCTATGTCTGTTCATCGATAGCCGCTGTATTTTGTTTGTTTTTAAAATCCTTATACACACTAACATACAGTGAAGGCACAGCTTTTTTCACATTCCATGTAATAAAACTAGTTCAGATCATGAAGGTTCAATTGTTTCTTGGCTCTTCTGTTGTGTGTGACTGAAGTCACTTCCCAAAAGTTGCAGAACGGAACATTATAGTATCCAAGTCAGCAGTAGGAACTATAACTTGCTTAAATATGCAGATATTCCGTTAAAGTAGCCAGAAAACAAAACCAAAGGTCAAGAGGAGCTAGAATGACAGTTTCTTTCTACTACAGTAGCTCTATTATTTCTTTGTTCCAATTTCTTAAACGTAGCTAAGCCTGTACAATGTATTCAAGTTTTTGTTTCTAAGCTTAATTATTACCTTGTAACCAATGTGTTTGGAAACACACTCTTAGCCATGTGTTCTGTACTTCTTCTATGCCTACAGCTGCTATGCCTATCTTGAGCTATTAGTGAAATATTAGAAGTGATCATTTTAAGTGCACAAACCAGGAAATTCACAAGTTCAGATCCTTGCCTTCCCATAATGCACCAAAATCACTATAGCTTTAAACTTGGGAAGATCCATGTCCCTTTCTTAAATGCTTTAGCTTACACTGTAATAACAAATCTCATTTCTTTTTCTGTAGTATGTTTCTTTATTCATAGTTGCCAGTGTTAGGAGAGACGAAAAAACGGAAGATGGTGGGAAGAATGACGGGTCTAAGAATGACCAAAGGGGTTAGAAAAAAAAATGGTGTTTAGTAAAAAACAGAAGGCTAGCAAGTGCCTGGGAGGGAGGCAGCACCAGAGAATTTCATTTATTCTTACATTGTTATAATTTCATTTTAATTTAATACAAACTAGAGTAACTAGATAAAACTATCAATATCTTGATCTTGTCAGGACCCTAATCCTTCAAGCATGCGTGTAGCTTTGTCAGTTAACAATCTTTCTTATGGAAGTGCCTAGGGACCCACCAAGAATGGGGCCCAGTGCTCTAAGCCCTGTACAAAGGTGTAGGTAGCCCTTGCCCGTAGTTCTGTACAGTGTGTTTTACAAGCCACAAAAGTGATTTAGAGAGACCTTTCGGTGGTTGTATATGCAAATTGCCTGCCCCTTCTCTTCAGCTCCCATATACAAATGCAAGACAGTGACTGTAGCTTTTGCTTGTCTCTCTTCAACTGATCAACTTCAATAGATGCTCTGTTGTCCTTTAGAGAGAGCAGCCTTTGCTGCTTTATTCATTTAGGATATTATGGCCCTGATATGCTCATACTAAAGAAACTATTGACTATTATTCCTAATGATGAGAAAAATTATCTATTCTATTCAATGAATCATCAATAGCAGCATTTTATTTGTGTTTAGTCCAGCAGGGCACAGAGGCAAGGTATAAAATGAATAGCTACATTATAAATGCAAATTCTTATAAAATCCAGCATTGCAAGTATGTACATTGGGACATGGTTAATTAAAGCCACTTAAGGAGAAAGAGATGACAAAATTCTTCCAACCAGAGTCATGCAGAAATAACGAGATAGTTGCTTTGTGCCTCAGTGGGGCATGTTGCAACTGA
This sequence comes from Terrapene triunguis, assembly GCF_002925995.2. Lineage (NCBI taxonomy): Eukaryota > Metazoa > Chordata > Testudines > Emydidae > Terrapene > Terrapene triunguis. The sequence goes on from NW_020664413.1 coordinate 46,751,534, forward strand.
GTAACAGTTTAGTGAGGATCAGTGAAATTTTGTCTAGCGTTTTCAGACTGCCTTTGTTTAAAGATGCATCTTGCTACTATCAGAAGCTATAACAAGTCAAGAACAAACAGCCTCAGTTATTTTTCACACCCCCATGTATCACATATGTGCCTAATATTTTGATGAGAACAATGGACCAGAACCTCATCGGGTATAAATCAGGGTAACTCCAGGGAAATCGTTAGAAAAGAAATGAGAGCATGAAAAACAAAAGGTAGAATGAAATGTCGGCTCATTCTACCGCACTTTCATTTCAATCTTCTACAGCAAGGAGGAAAAAAGAACCAGAGGCATTCTAAAAGGGAAGAGAGAAAGAACAAACTACAGCAGAATAAGAAGATTACAGCAAAAAGTGTGAGAGAGCCCAAAGCAAGACCTAGTGAGAAAATCTGATTCCCTTGTACATCAGATGGTTCTAATACATGTGTTCTAAAAATAACAGATTATGCAGAGGCTCCATAGATCTACTGAAATAAAACTGTCTAGACATTTTAATGACCCCTTCCATCAGTTTCAGTGCATATCAAGGTAGTGAGAGGCAGTGAGGCCAAGTGGCTAGAGCACTGGACTGAGACTTGGAAGACAAAAGTTCTCTTTCCAGCCCTGCCATTGGCCTGCTGCATTCCCTTGTGCAAGTCACGTCCTCTCTCTGTGCCTCTGTTTCCCCATCTGTAAAATGGGGATAATGATACTGAACTTTTTAGAGCGCTTTGAAATCTACTAATGCAAAGCACTATATACAACCTACCTACTGTTGTTATTGCTTGTGGTCATTTTGGAATCTCAGCCAAACCATTCTGCCATTCCCTGACCACTTGAAATTGTGAAACTGCATTTACTACACCAGTCTTTTTATAACGGAGTGAATTGAGCCCTTAGAGACAGCTCAGAAGATTGAAGTCATCTTTGTATCCTCTGAACAGGAGTGCTGCAGGCAGGTGCAGTGCAATCTTTCCCTCTCACTGCTCCAGTCATCTGCCTCAACCTTTCTCTGGAGGAACCTGCCATGTGGGAATAGCAGTTTTGTTTCCTCTCCATGCCTGTTTAATTCTTGGCTTTTCTTCTGCCACTGAGGGGGTCAGTTTTGTGGGTTTCTTTAAGCCCTGGCCACTTGTCCATAAAGAGTGGATCGAAGGCCATCAAGCAGCCATGTGTAACAACTAGTATCTACATGAAAGACTCTGAATCACATTACCAATCCTCCCATGTTTTCCATCAGCCTCACATGTCTCATGGCCAGGACACAGGGGTGTACCTAAACAAGGGCAGCTCTCCTTTGAAACCCCAAGATTGCAGTCCAAACAAATGAATGGCAATGCAGCCTTGAGTGTCTAATCAGGAATGGCTGTAATTTTCCAAACTGTCACTCTTATGCAGCATTCCCATAGAAAACTTGTATTTTGTTTTTCAGACAATTCTCTAATTTACATTGACTAGTTTGAATAACTGCTGCATTTGAAAGTCAGCTAGTTGTACTTGCCCTTTTGGCTATATCTATACATGCTAAGCAATATGCAATCATTACACAATGGATAACCATATCGATGTGTATTAAACTTTTATTACTCTGTCTGGTGTATAATTAAGAGATCACACTTTGAAGGATCAGAGGCCTCAAGTCAGAAGGATGCAGCAGAGGTGTGTTGTATGCAGTCAGAAAACACAGGGAAAGGTGATTTTTATATATATAAAAAGATATCTGTGTAGTGGAAAACAGTTGTGATGCCAGTTAGTGGATATACTTTTATGCACCAAAAGAAATAAGAAAGGGCATAATCCAGAAAGCCTCCAGACCTTCCACTGACTTCAGTAGATTTCCATGTCTGGAGAACTTCCAGCATCAAGCCCTTTCTTATTTCATATGCATATACACTTTGGCTGCATGGAAGGGGAATCTTATTTCTTTATGGCTGATAACAGAATATGCGGTAATTAATATTACTGCTTCCAAAGTTTCCTACTAACACTGAATTATGTATGTTTCAAATTATTTCCCCCGAAGTAGTATCATATATTTTCTAAATTTCATCTCATGTTGTGTATTGTCCCAAACTGCTAATCTCTCTAGGCTCCTTTGTATTATTACTGGCCCTGACAGACGGTCAGGATGTAGGGCTGTATGAAGATGGACAACAGAGAAACAGGAGTCATCAGGAGAGATACGTGAGATACTGAGGGAGGAGCGGGGGATGTTCGAGGTGACAAGATGAGCTAGGATATGCGTGTGACCAAGAGGGAATAGAGGTAAGGGTTTCAGGAATCCCCTAGATCTGATATCTACATAGAAGTCTGCCAAAGAATGCCATGTAAGTCTCTGATGAAAGCTTATGTCACACTGATCATCATAAATAAGGCTCCTTGTTTGTCACGGAGCTCATGGAAGTCACGGATTCCGTGACTCTCCATGACTTCTGCAGCAGCTGATGTGCCTGGCCCTGGCGCCGCCTGAGTCCCCCCACCCCCCAACAGCAGGAGTTTGGGTGTGAGAGGGCTCAGGACTGGGGATTGAGGTGTGGGGCAGTGCTTACCTGGGTGGGGGGCTCCCCTCCCTCAGCTCCTAGCTTCATGTGCTGCCTCTGCCGGCAGGCACTGCCCCCACAACTCCCATTGGCCAGGGCCGGCTCTGACTTTTTTGCCGCCCTGGGGGGGGGCGGCCGGCCTGGGGGAGGGCGCCGGGGGGGAGGGCGGCGAGCCCCGGCGGGGGCTCGGCTCTCCCCCCGACCCCGGCGGCCAGAGCGCCGGGGGCAGGGCCGCGAGCCCCGGCGGGGGCTCGGCTCTCCCCCCGGTGGCCGGGGCGGGGGCGAGGGCGGGGGGGGCGGCCAGAGCGCCGTGGGGAGGGCAGCGAGCCCGGCTGTGGCCCCGCTCTCCCCGGCGGCCGGAGCGCCGCGCCGCCCCCCTCCAGGTGCCGCCCCAAGCACCAGCTTGGGTGCCTGGAGCCGGCCCTGCCATTGGCCACAGTTCCCAGCCAATTGGAGCTGCAGAACCGGGGCTTGGGGTGGAGCGGAGGCAGCCATGGAGCTCAGTAGCCAGGTAGGGAGCCTGCCCTAGGCCTGTCAACCTTCCCCGCTGTTTCTCTAATGGAGAAAAAAAATCTTTATTAATTCTTTAAAAAAACAAAAAAAACCCCAGGAAATATGAGCAATTAATGCCTATTTGGATTATATTCGTTTTTCAAGTTTGCAGGACTGCTATTCAGAATGAATGTTTAGTAAAAGGCATGAGTTATGAGGACTTAATTCTGGCCAAACCAAGGAAATATGAGTCGATTTTTAAAGCCAGTGGAATTGTTTCTTATTCTGACTGTGTGAGGTCCTGGAAATAAAACGCGGATGAGTAACTTATCCTCTACAGAAAGCAAAGAATCATGGGAGGAAAATGTCATTGTCTTATACTGAAGTAATGTTACTAACAATACTCAAGGAATTAAATCCAAACACAGATATGTTTTGGAACTCACTTCCTTTTTCTTCCTCAAGACTCTTTCAGGTTGTTTCTGGCCTAACCTACTTAGCCAGCCATACCTTAAGACATGATCTTTAGGCTAAATTTTGACACAAACTACATCTTCATCCATTGTCCTGACTGGACTATTGCATTATTCAGGCAGGGGTCTTGGCACCTTCTATACTGCATGAAAGCCATATAATCATGGTTGAATCCCTAAGGCCTTGGCTACACTGGCAATTCACAGCGCTGCACTTGCTGCGCTGTGAAAAAACACCCCCCCGAGCGCAGCGAGTGCAGCGCTGTAAAGCGCCAGTGTAATCAGTGCCTGCAGCGCTGCACGCTCCCTCACAGCGCTGCAAGCTATTCCCCTCGGAGAGGTGGACAACTACACTCGCACTTCACAGCGCTGTGAATCCGCGAGTGTAGCCAAGGCCTAAGGCTTTTGGGCCCCACCAATTTGCAAAACATCCCTGAGGGCATCATCAGTCCAACAACTGAATGAGGCACTGCAGATCTGGTAAGACTCATCACATGCTAGCCAGAAGCATAGACAGAGTGGTCCCCAGAGTCCCCGCCCTCGCCATTGCTCTCACAGATTCCTATGGTTCACAGATGTCCTGCACCAGCAGATGAGATGGGCAGACGTTCAAGTGACAATGGTGGAAATCAAAAGCAAAAACACACCAAAAGAAAAGCCTGTTTCCAGGCCTATCCAAAGCTTGTATTTCAGGCCAAGAGATCACTGCGGCTCACCTCCATTAATGCACCAAACCATGCCCAGTAGAAATATTCAGAGTGGTGAGTGATTTCACCAACCCCAAGTGCTTACAGTCCACAGCACAACCTACCCATAGCTCATGCTGATATCTTTCTTCACTGAGGGCACTGTCCATGTCTGTAAGGGCTTCTCAGGCGGCATGGTACTGGAACCCATCAGCAAATCCATGATCAGCCCTCCTTCACTCCATGAATTCATCCCACTCAAAACATGTGGGACACTCTAACGGAGTCATGACCCAACACTTATGAATCAGACTCCTGGCCTGCTTGATTAGTAAAGAAGAGTAATGAACAACCGGGATATCTTCCAACTGAGATTGCTAATGCTTCTTTTGTCCATCCTTCTTCCTGCTTTAAAGACTACACTGGCAGACCAACCCTGAAGAAACCATCCCTCAATGCCACAGATTAAGCTATTACCCACTATCTAATCTTCCTTTCTTTGGCAAGTTTAGAAAAGCTTGTAAATGTATTTGTCCACAGGGCATGCATGCCTACAGATTGTCAAGATAGTCTGCAATTCATCTGGCATGAAGCTGGGCCTGCAAATATCAGTGTGCTCGAGAAACATTTTCCGCCATCTCCAACTAGCTAGAAGTCTGTGTCCTCCCATCCTTGCTACTGTTGACCTGGTCACAATAAAACACACCTTTATTTCCTTTCACCATTGCAGCAATGCATGGTGAAAGGAAATAAATAGACAAGACAGATACAGAGTGGAAGAAAATATTATCCCCATTTTACAGATGGGAGATTGAGGCACAGAAAGAGGGAAGTGACTTGTCCAAGGGCACATGGGAAGTTTGTGGTAGATCCAAGACTGGAACCCAGATCTCTCTTAGGGCCTGATCCTGCAAAGTTTTATTCATGTGAGTTGTTCTGTTGACTCCACTGGCAGTCCTCGTGTAATAACTATTCACACAAATAGAGGCTTGCAAGACTAGATCCAGAGTTAGCAGATCCCAATAGGGGGCAGAGTTTATCCCTAGACCATAAGACCCTAAAAGAGGCTAGATTAATTTTAAATTAATCCTGCCTTTCTCCACAACCCCATCCCTAGCATTTCTAAAAAATGGAGCCAGTCCTCCCATCCACTCTTTAATTGTTAGCTTTTATCACCAAGTATCCTAGTCAGTAACTGCAAATCTAACAGTGGAGATAAGAGGAGAGCAAACACATAAGCACATACTTTGCTTGTTCACTGTCTGAAACATGATTTTACAGGCTTCATTTTATAGTTATGCTGGAACACTGAGAAAGCAGGAAACTCCGCCCCCCAATCTCATCTCCATGCCTGGTGAGATGGTGTTTTTGCTTGTAAATATTAACAAACCCATTCTTGTGTATTCAGACAACAGTCTATCTTATTGCTCTGTCAGACCTAATTACTCAGTGCAAGCAATAAACAGAGAGATTAATTAAGCTTTTCTACAACACAAAATACTCTTCTTCCTTGTTAATGCAGAGTAAGCTGGCTTTGATCAGGACACACAGTGGTGCAACAGTTAAAGAGACATCAGCAGAGAACCAAATATGACCCAAATCCCCTTCACTTTCCTGCTCTACCTGGGCTGGAGGTGGGAGTAATAATGCCATATTAGGAGATGTGGCTACACCCTGAAATTGTCTAGACTTACTGACTCTGATTGTGCTCTGAATTAAGCCCAGACAGTAATGAGTCCATGACTTCCGCTTAGCTGGATCAGTGACTAAACTTGGTGGGAGAAGAGTGGGAGGCTGTCTGCTGAGTCAGGAAAATGACAGGCTTTATTACCTTACTCCCTTTGGTACAGCTCAAGATAAAATGAGAAGAGATATGCATGTGAAACAGTAGTGAAGGAAAGAGCAGAGGGGAAATTGTTTGAAGAAGTTAGATAAATAACCCCAGTGATAAGGAACCCAGCGTGTGATATTTTCACATACCTTTTCTCTTAATGAATTCTCTTAACTGACAATGGAAGATAACACTAGACAGCTAAGCAGGAAGAGTCACCACTAAAACTTATTATTTGACACAGCAGCTCTGACACTTTGAAAATAAATCATTTTTCAGTGTTTTGGATATAGTTTTAAAGGGACACTGTCAGTTTAAAAAAACCCACTCTTCTCTTTCTGTTTACCTACTTGTGCTGTAAGTAACACCTAAACTGTCTATAACCAAAAGAGATTAAAGCATTTTTCTATTTCTGAGCTTGTTTATGTTGCACATTTGCCAGCACTTTGTGTCAATTCACTGTTTATCCTCTATAGTCAGTCACTTAGCTGACCTCATCTTGTTTATGTTTTTTACACATCCACAGCAGGAAAGAGAACATTTTTTTAAAAAAGCAGGAAAATTGCCAGAGGGGCTTAAGGGCAGGTGTAGTAACTGAAATTATTAAAGCTATGTTTACACTACAGCTTATGTCAGCATAATTTATGTTGCTCAGGGGTGTGAAAAAAACCACACCCCTAAGCAACATAAGTTACATCGACATAAGCGCTTGTGTGCAGAGCGCTATGTCAGTGGGAGAGCTTCTCCCACTGACATAGCTACCGCCGCTCACAGAGCTGGTTTTATTATGCTGACAGGAGAGCTCTCTCCCGTCGACATAGGGCATCTTCACCAGATGTGCTGCAGCGGCACAGCTGTATTGGTACAGCTGCGCTGCTGCAGCACTGTATGTATAGACATGGCCTAACTTTCCCTCTGTTCTTAAAGGGCACAGACTTAAAATCCAATAAATTAAGAGGGAGTGTTATCCATTATCACTGGAAGCCGGGATTTACCTGCCACTTAGCTTCTCTGTGCTTCAGTTCTTCCAGCCATAAAATGGGTATAAGATTTCACTATTTGACAGCATGGATGTTGTGAGAATTAATTAGTGGTAGTAAAGAGACCTGGTTGGAAAGTACTTTTTTTTTTCTTTTGAAAAAGAATTTTTTTTTTAAAAAAAAAAAAACAATCTCACAAAATATTGAAAGATTTTCAAGGAAGTAGACACTTTCTGCAAAACAAAAAAATAATGTAAGCGAAAACCCAGTTTTCTGTCAAAAAGGTTTTGACAGAAAAATGTTCAGCTAGCTGTAGTAATAAAGCATTTTCAGATTATCAGATGAAAACTTCTGGATAAGTATAAAGTATTTAAGAATATAATGTACAGTATTTATTATTGGATTTAGGGACATAATCTTTTCAGTTTAACAATATAATTCCTTTTTGAGGATATATCGTATACTCTAGTTATTAAGGGCAGTATTTGCTTGGCTGGGAGTGTTGGCTCTGTTATTTAACTAAAACAATATTGCTTTTCATTTATAAGGATTGTGATTTAAAATTATATTTAGCACAATAGGCGTGCATGGCATTTTAGATATATTAATGCCTACATGGAATACACAATTCCTGCTTTGAGAGTTTTACAGTGTGAGTTATATATAACGTGACATGATGCAGGGGGAGTATCAGCAAAATGATTATTTTAAATTAAAGTTAAGCCAAAATCTCTTCAATTGTTTTTGAGCTAGGTGAATGGAAGAGGCAGTCTATACTTCTCCCATTGTCATAAGACATTTTCTGCAGAAAAAACTCACCTGGATATACATTTGGCCCTTGTTTGATTCTGTTTGTATGAGGACTCAGCCGTGTGTCAGTGTGCATTTATCCTCTCTGCTACAAGGACTAGAAACGAAATGAAATTTAGATTCTGCAGACACTGATGGGTCCAGCAGAGAAAGTAGGTATAGCATAGCACTCCACAGTTCAATCCCTCATTTTTGACCTCTCCTCCAACCCTCATCTTCATCCTTTCCCTATAGTGCATATCAAATCGATCCCAAGTTTCCCAGCTGTAGTGAATGGAAAGAATAATTAGGCAAGGCATAGGAGCATTTCTCAAACCAACATAACCATACTAGTATGTTGAAATGAATAAATGGCCCACTAGACAGATTATCAGTCAATTTCTATGTATGTAAAAAGCAGCCTAGTATTTCTGTTTTGGAAAAAAAACAATTCAGGAGTAAGACAAATTTTATGTTGAAACTTTTCTTCTTTTTCTTTTCCCCCTCTTTTGCTGCTCATATTACATAAAATCAGTGTATGTGAGAAACAGCACTGCCTTGTGTTTTCATAATTTATGAGCTTTTTTATTGACAAACTTTCCAAATTTACTCAAAACTACGCCTCAAATTCTGCTCTGTTACAATGTGTAAGCAAGGGCAGAACATGCCTTGCAACTTTAAATATGCAGAATTACTATGCTTTTAGCAGTAATTCTCCATATTTATTAAATCCAAAATAGATTCAGAAACTTTCCTAGAGGTTACCATTATCTTGATCTTTCCTTTTTAGTCTACCATAATCTGTGCAATCTTTAGTTGACTTCAGACTGACTTAATTTATATTGTATATAACCAAAAATAATGTAATTATATTTTATCCAGAGATAAATATTATGTTAGGCCTTTTAAATTTAAGGTGACTTTCTCTGTTAAATTTTAATCTAGTGCTAGACGATGTCTGCATCTCCAATACTGATAATCAATGGGACCCTTACATAGTTTGTTCTTATTAGCTTATGCCCTAAAGACTACAGAGATCAATGAATTTGAGTTGTTGAGAACTAGCTGGGAAAGAAAAGAGAAGACTGTGATTTCCTATTGGATAGAAAACAGGAAACTCTCATACTGATCCTAAAATGTAATTTATTACTGTGGTTGTGGATAAAAGATCATATTCCCACTGTTTGTGAAAGGGTCTTAAGAGGATTAGTTCTTACAGGAAAAGTAAGACAAATCTTGTTAGAATAGAGGACTCTATTAAATATTAATACATTAATTTGATTAGATATGGATTAAGCCTTTTTATCAAAAGATAAATTATTAAAATGCCTCCTTTGGAAAGGGATTTTGTTCAGGAACAATGGTGGATGGATTAATAGTAATTCTTTTAAACAGCACTTTAAGAATTTAGCACATTTAAGAATTATTTCCTATTGGATGTGTTTTCCACTTGAAAAAAAAAAGAAGAGTCTAATCCTTATAGATGCTGATTGCCCTCCCAGAATCACAGGATACAAGTTTAAAAGCGACTTCTAATATTGGGTACCTCCCTTTTTTGAACTTCAACTTCAGGCATCTTGCACTTGATTTTCAGAGGTGACGAGCGCCGGCAGTTCCACTTAGTCAGTTAACAGATTTTAAAGCCAAAAGGGAACACTATGATCACTCAATCTGATCTCTTATAAAACACAGGCCATAGAATTTCACCAAGTGATTCCTTCATCAAGCTCAAGAACCTCTTTTAGAAATACATCCAATCTTGACTTAAATACTTGGGGCTTTTCTACACTATCTGCCAGATCGGCGGGCAGCGATCGATTCAGCGTGGGTTGATTTATCGCACCTAGTATAGACACGATAAATCAACCACTGATCGCTCTCCTGTCGACTCCAGTACTCCAACGAGGAGTGCAAACGGAGTCGACGGGAGAGTGTCAGCTGCTGACTTACCACACTGAAGTTGCATATCTTAGATCGACCCCGCATGGTAGTGTAGACAAGCCCTTAGTGATGGAGAATTCATCACATCCCTTGGCAGGTTGTTCCAATGGTTACTTACTCTCACTGTTAAAAATAAGTGCATTATTTCTAGCTCCAGCTTCCAGGCATTGGATCTTATGTCTTTGCTAGACTAAAGAGCTGGCTACTAATAGAAATCTTCTCCCCATCTTCAGGTGTATTTCATACACTTATTTCCTTGCTGATTCCCTCTTTTTAGGAGGGATTTCCAGAACTCTGCATCTGACCTTAAATCAGAAATGTATCTATTAAGATATCTCAATATCTACCTACCTGGTATCTTTAATATATTGTGTGCAGCCTTTATTATTTGCTGTCATTGGTTTTGCTTTTACTTGGCTCAGTCACGAGGTCCATCTAGTTCAGTATCTGTGTGCATCACCCACACCTTCCCTCCCCCCCCCCATCTCTGCCAGTGGTATGTACCAGATGCTTTAAAGGAAAGTGCCTGAAACTCTGACAATTCTGGAACAACATGTTCATAGAGGAAGTTTCTTCTGAACCCTGATTCAGATACTGTTTATTCAAATTTGGAATTGATCCTGACCAATGGGAAATCTTGGCAAGTGATTAACAAGTGGCACCATCGTCTCCATCTGGGTATCAAAGTCCATGACAGGAGCTGGCTCCTACAGTTTGAGGAGAAAAGAGCCCGTAGGAAGCAAGCAGCTCCCAACCAAGATACATACATTTGCAATAACTGCCAAAGATCCGGCAAATCTCAGATTGGCCTATGCAGTCACATGAGACCTTGCAAACCATCTACATCACAGGCTGCAATTCCCACCATCTCTTGCAGACGAAAGGATGCCAACTTGTTAACTAATGTAACTGTATTCCTATTTGGAGTCTGCAAAACTGTTGGCCTTGTGACAGTGAGTTCCACAGGTTAATTATACATTGATTTTTGTAATCAGTTTTCAATTTTGTTGCCTTGCTGTTTAATTCAATGTCTCCTTTGTTCAGCATCATGAGAAAAGCCAGACTTGACACTCATTTTACCGTGTCTATACCAGTCATTATCTTATGTACCTTTATCATTCCCCCGCTTATTTTCCTCCTCTCTGAACTAAACAGCCCCAGCCTTTTCTATCTCCCCTCCATTTGAAGGTCTCTCTCTGCCTCTAGGTATCTCCCTACCACTTTCATCTGTCTCTGAACTTCTTTTATTGCCAGTATTTTCTTTTTCAGCAAGTGACTAGCACCGAAGACAGTATTGCAGGTGAAGGTGTACAACTGATTGCTATAATAGCATAACATTTTCAGTGCTTTATCCCATTTTGTATGCACCCAACATTTTATTTAGGAGTTTTGAACATTACTCTACATTAAGCAGAGGTTTTCATTGAGTGTTCATAACGAGATCCAGGCCTTTTTTTCCTGCGGGATTAAAGTTAATTTTGAACCAATCACAGTGTACGGATAGTTCCAAATTATGACTTCCAATGTTTATTACTTTGCTTGAATTTCATCTGCCATCATGTTGCCCATTCTCCCTAGGTGTTCTGAAGTTCCCCAGAATCTTCTCTTGTCTGGACTAATCTAAATTTTGTGCAGTCTCCAAACTGTGGGCCTCACTACTTAAACCTTTTCCTGAGATCACTGACAACTAATAGATTCTAAGGCCAGAAGGGACCAATCGCCTAATCTCACTTCTCGCGTAACACAGACCATACAACTTCCCCCCAAATAATATCAAACAACCACGATCCCACTATAGAACTCTAGGGCACTCTACTATTAACCTTTTGCCATGCTGAAAACTGACCATTGATTCTGACTCTGCTTTTGTCCCGGTAGCGAGATTGTAATACATGAAAGCACTTTCCCTCTCCTCCCCTGACTACTTTCTTTCCTTAATAGCCTCTTGTGAGGGAATTCATCACAGGCTTTTTGAAAGTCCAAACATGTAATGTCAACCAGTTCTCCCTTATCTGTAGACTCAGATGTTTCTAAATAATGTCAAGGCACTTGACCTCATTAAAGATTAAGTGTATGACAAATTAAACTTTAAAATTAAAAAATCTGAGTTCTTAATCTGTGCCAAATATATTTTCTTTCCACCCTGAAATTACTCAAAAATAGCCTTATAACTTTAGCAAACTTTCCAAAACATTCCACTTTTTGGGTTAGAATAAATGTTTTTAAAAAAACCCTTAATTATGATGATTTTGCATTTGTCCACAGAAACACAAGATGAAATCCTGGCCTCACTGAAGTTAACCGGCGTTTTACCACTGACTTCAACAGAGCCATGATTTCACCCTGGGAGAATGAAGACACAGTCCCTGTTCCAAGAATCTTCTAAGGTACACTCTTTGGTTTTGTAGAAAAAGATCTCTTCTTCCCTCAGTTCTGATTTCAGGGATTTTGTGCTGTCATCATTTCCCTGACTCTCCAGTTGCAATTGACTAAGTAGCGGTGCCACCTGCCCACGTTTGCCCAGAAGCCTCCCTTGTTCCGAGGCAGCTGCCCTGGGAAATCCGCCAGGGTGCTCAGCACACTCTGCCGCGGGCTAGATTTCTGGGCTCAGGAGCATCCTCGATGTCCCGGTTTTTTGCAGCTTAGAGTGGCAACCTTAAGCCTAAGTGTCCCAAGGCGGACAAACACTCCATCGCCGGGGGGCGGGAAGGGGCACTGACCGGCCCCGGGCGCTGCCTGGGGCTGGGGCTGCTCGGACCTCCTGCCGCCCCAGGGCCTGGCACTCACGTGGTGGGGCGCCCCGGCGCAAGAGCAGCCCAGCAGGTGCCCCTTCGGGTTCCCGGGCCGGCGGGGGGAGGCGTGGAGGCAAGCGAGTACCCGCCCCATGGCCGGCGCCGACCCTGTCCGCGCCCCCCCGCCGGACGCTCCTCCCCCTGCCCTAGCGCCACATGATGCAGCTTCCCCCGCCCCGGCGTGGGGCGGTGCATCAGCCGCCGGGGAGAGGCGGAGGCCGCGGCGGTTTCTCGCCAGCCCCAGTCGCAGGGAAGAGCCGCTCCGGGGACGCAACCAAAAAGGAAGCGACCCGCCCGGCCAGGAAGCCCTGCACCGCCCAGCGCCCCCTCCCTGCGCCTCGCCCCGGGCAGCTGGTCCCTGCCGGCAGCGGGCACTGCCAGGCTCCGCTTCGGGCTGCTGGGGCCGGCGGGCGCTCGGGCATCCGCTGGGCACTGCCAGGCGGCTGGACACCGGCCATGGCTCGCCTCTGCCTGCTACTGCTGCTGCTCCTGGGCCGCTGGCTGGCGCTCGGCGGCGCCTTCAATCTGGACGTGGACGGCCCGGCTGTTTACTCCGGCTCGGAGGGGAGTTACTTCGGCTTCGCTGTGGATTTCTTCGCCCCAGACTCCTCCTCGTACGTATCTGTCAGCCCGGCGGGCCGGGGTCCGCACGCTGCTGGTGGGTGGGGTGTTGTAACCTGGGTCCCCTTTGGCGTCTCCAGGGCCGTGTGAGTCCCCAGAGGGGCTGTGGCCCCTGGTGGCAGGGTGATAGCAAGTGTGAAGAATCAGGACGGGGGTAGGGAGTTAATAGGCGCCTATATCAGACAAAGCCCCGACTATCGGGAATGTGACTATCAAATCAGGACATCTGGTCACCCTTGGTGGAGCCTTGAAGGACCGGGAGAAGGAGAATTGTGAAATGAACAAAGCCTCCCATCCCGTCCTCTTCCCCTGTCCCCCGAAGCGGGCGAACATCCTGTTCTACTCTAGCTCGGGTCTCTAGACACTTGATTTCTTTTCTGGCCCCCCCCCCCCCCCCCCTTGCGCTGTGGTTTTGAAATTAACAAGATGCATCCCAAGCGTACAATGTTGAGGGTCGCTTTCTATGAAAGAGGGCGTTGTGTGAGTGGCTTTTGGCTGTGGATGGAAGTCACACAACTGGGTGGCTGAAAGAAACTCTGCTTTTGAAACTCTGGTCCATTATCACCTTTGGCAAATTGTGTCAAATAACTTTGTCAGCCAGAAAAGTAATTCAGAAGTTCACACAATAATAATAAAGACCAAGCTAAAAGGAGGCTACCTACGCATTTAAATGGCTACTGTAGCTTATTTTTTATTTGGGAGAAAATCAACCAAGTTCTCTCTATTAAGCCTTTCAGAAGAAAACTAATGGCAGGCATTAGTGCGGGCCTGTTTGCTTTGAAGGGGATGGCTAAATGGCCTAATATTAAGGATTTAAATATATAGACCCCCTGAAACAATAGATTTAAATCTCCCTTCATTCTTCCAGGGTATACTGATCTAAAGCCCACTTGAAATCAGTGGAAGTCATTTTGTTTCCTTAGGCCCAAACTGAATCTTGTGCAGTTCAATCAATAGACCTGGCTTTTGAATGAGACCTTAAAAATTGTACTGCCTGGGCACTAAGGGCCATTTTTAAAACCAGATCCTTTTATGTGTGTCTGCATATGCATACACAGTTACCATGATTGTGTGCACAAACTGGATATACAAAATTCTACTCCCTGCAAACATAGGATAGGTCACTTTTGTTTTAAAACTGGTGTGCAAAATATATAGTTCTTCTTACTCATCATCATAGTTAAGGGCAGGGGCATAGACTTTGTGCTTGGACTGGAAAATTTCTTAACAGTATTGCAAGACTGTCATAATCATCGTAAATATTATGTATGCAAATTTAGGCATGGGTTTGTATTTGCATTGTTGCATACAAAACACTGAGTATCCTGTTTTAAAAATCTGCCCAAGTAGCTCCCCTGGCAGTTAACAGAAATATAGGATTTTTTTCTGGTGACTTTATCAACGGAATCAGAATATCTGTTTCCCACTCCAATGTTGTGTATGAAACTGTTTGACTCCATTGCTATAGCCCTTTGCAAACATGGAGGTATTTCAATGGTATATCTCTGAATTTTGTGAAGTATCTGAGGGTTCTAAAGGATCAAAAGTGCTCTAGAGATTGCTATTGATCATGCACACTTCTTGAAGGTGTGAGATTTCAAAAAGTTGCAGTCTGATTTTAATTGGCACCTTAAAATAAGGATTCAGAATGACGTAGTTCGTGATTCACAAAAGTGTTCCATAGTTCTTCTATCAACTCTTAGATGAATTATAATACTACAGTTTATCTTTTTTAGGTGGGATACACGTTATAGTTCTCCCTTTTTGTGCCTTCCCCACCCCTCCAAAAATCAACTTTAGAGGTACAAGATTTACATATATCTGACATACGGGGTGATTTTTCTATTCATCTCTTGATTTTAGCAGCTAGAATTTGTTTATAAACTTGTATAAATATTGAGTAACACTTTTTGTAAAGTATCAGTCTTGTTTGCATTCTTTGTTGCTCCAGTTAAGTAGAAGTCACCCTGTAACTTGTAAATGTTGCAACACTTTTTTGTGCTGTCTTCATTCTGCAAGTTTTATACTATTATCTTTAGTTGTATATCTTGAGTAAGAATAGTAAATATGTAAACAAATTAGAGGTTCATATTGTTTTCTGGCACAAAAGGTCTGATACAACTCCCATTTAAGTCAATTATGGGGGATTTTCCCATTGATTTTAATGGGAGTCAGAGTGACCTCTTAATGCCTTATTGGAAAAGGTCCTGGTTTACTATAGTGTTTGTTTGCTTTTACCCTTAGAGTATTGGCATTTTCCAGATGACCAGCCAAATGAGAGAGACATGACTATCCTGTATGGGAATTCTTTTCCTTGGTGGTTTTTATATTGTTATGCAGTCAAAATATGTATCTTGTGTGCTTACCCTACAAAATTAAGCCTCAATACTGCAGATTTACCATCTATTTAACTTTAAGCATGTCCCCTTCAATGAAATTATTCACTATTAATGCCCTTAAAGTTAAGAACATGTATAACTCTGCAGGATCAAGGTTTTATGTGCTACCCTACATTTTATACAATGGACCTGTTCAGGTGTTTGCAGAATCATTAGCTGTATTGAATATTTCATAAATGTATATATTTGCTGTGAAAGAGACACACATTCTGAAATATCAACTTCATAATAGTTACACCAGATTGCATAAATAAAAAGCAGTGATCATAATTAAGGCTATATTTTAGTGTCAAGTATTTTTAGTAAAAGTCACGGATAGGTCATGGGCAGTAAACAAAAATTCACAGCCTGTGACCTGTCCATGACTTTTACTAAAAATACCAGTGAATAAAACTTGGCGGGGGGCTGCCTGGGGCCCCTGTGGGTGCTGGGGGAGGGCAGCCTGGCTGCTTGGCGGGAGGTGGCCCAGGACCCCCACTGGTGCTGGAGGGTTTGGGGGTGGCCATGGGCCCCCACTGGTGCTGGGGGGCGCAGGTGGTGGCACATGGCCTGGGACCCCCGCTGGTGCTGGTGGGCGGCGGCGCACGGTCCGGTACCCCTGCTGGTGCTGGGGACACACGGGTGATGGCGTGCGGCCCGGGACCCCCGCTGGTGCTGGGGGCGACGGGTTGGCGGGGCCGGCAGGCTCCCTACCGGGCTCCATGCCTCCCCCTCCTAGCAGCAGCAGCGTTTGGGTGTGGGAGGGGGCAGAGGGTTGGGGCACGGGACGGGGTGAGACAGGATCTGGGCAGCGCTTACCTGGGGGCCTTCCCCGGAAGCAGTGACACCCCCTCGCTCGGCTGCTAGGCGGAGGACTGGCCAGGCAGCTGTGCGCGTTACCTCCGCCCAGAGCTCTGGTCCTGGCCAATGGGAGCTGCAAAGTTTAATGTCCAGAAAATGTAACGTCAAGAATGGAATGAAGCACGAGTTATAAACCTTAGTCCCCTCCAAAAAGCTGATTACAAATCTTGAAGCTTGTCCCTTGTGTACTAAATTTTCCTGTGTCACGCACTGAATAATTAGCCTTCTCTTTATCCCCACTGCATGCTTGTGGCTAAATAGCAAAGCTTTCATTGACTTCAGTGGTTCAGGATCAGATCCATGATTCTTCCTTTGTGATATGCAGAAGCTTGACAATGTATGTAAAAACAGTTTGCCCATTTGGTCCAACCACTGTGTGAGAGAGAAAATAGGCAGTGAACAACAAACTACATGATATCTTCAGTGGACCATTGTGCAGAAATCCAAGAAAACTGTTTTTCATTATGATTAGGAAAAGGCATTTAGTGAAATCAATGTTGGATCATGTTTCAGTAAAAGCTTTGTTATCTGGCATGTTGGGGGAATGGGGAGTGCTGGTAAGTCAAAAATTCCAGTTAACTAAGAAGGAGGGAGTTTGGGTGCAGGAGGGGGCTGGGGGTTGGGGCACGGGGGGGGGGGGGGGGGGGGCTCTGGAAGAGAGTTTGGGTGGGGGAGGGGACAGGAGGTTGGGGGCACGAGAGGGGGTGCGGGGTGCCAGATCCTGGCAGCACTCATCTCAGGCGGCTCCCCGCAAGTGGCAACGTGTCCCTGGCTGCTCCTAGGTGGAGGCACGGCTAGGCGGCTCTGCGTGAGGTCTCTGCCCATGGGAGTGCAGAGACAGCACTTGCGGTGGGGTGGGGAGCAGCGCACGGAGCCCCTGTGGCTGTCCCTCCACCTAGGAGTAGCAGGGACATGTCACCACTTCCGGGGAGCCACACTGAGCCAGGTAGGGAGCCTGCCGGCCCCGCGCCAACCAGACTATAAACCGGACTTTCAGTGACGATCAGAAATGCTGGTTTGTAGAGCTTTCCATTTGGTAAAGTGCCAGATAACACAGCTTTTACTGTATATGATTTCTGCCAGACTTGTGACATGGATCATTGACCCCTGAGCCTTTTCTGTTGCTGCTATGTAGAATGGTTTTTTTTTTTTTTTTTGTCACCTACTCTTCACTTGACATAGCTTCTTTAAGCTCTGCTTCATAAATGTATTAAGGCTTTAATGTGTTTATTTTTAACTTGCTGCAAAAATTATGTGCATCTTTTGTTACTCAATAAAACTTTATTGTTTGGAAAATAATTCATCTTCATTAATTCTGAACAGATGCTGCAGAGTGCCTGGCGGCAATGAGAGCACCCACTTAGTTTTTATTGTAAACTGTGACACAGCTCATACGATCATTGTGACCTTGTGTTTGTCAATCATAAATGTACAGCAAGCACCACAAAATTAGTAGGTGCATTGCCTGTTTTGTGATCCTAGATGTGCATCAAACATCGCACAATTCCTAACTGGTCCCCAAATTGCAGAGCCACGTAGAACACAGAACACCACAGTGTCTTACTGTGGCTCGCTGTTAAAGTGCTCTTCCAGAGCTTCCCTGATATAGCTCCTATATCTCCATGATAACCTGTTCTGATAGCCCCTGTGTCTGGCTGTTCAAACTCAGCAGACAGCTGCTCTAGCTCTGCCCTACATCCTGGGAGCAACTCTTCACCCTTTGCTTCACAGATACTATGCGATCACTACTGGCAGTTGATCACTTTTTGTTGATGTACTCTGTGGCAAGGCAGTCTGGTGCCAGAGTAGGGATATGTGTGCCCTCTATTGCTCCCGCAGTTTGGGAACCCCATTGCTGCAAATCCATCTATTGGACCCTGCATGCTGCCAAGAGTCAGAGCCCTGTGTACTGGGAGATGATTAATGGCCCTGCACACTTGTATGACGGCTCCCCACAGTGGATTTTCCCACTCCAAAATGATTTCTCATTGGCCAGTAGCAATCCGGCATTGCAAGTTTCCACAGCGTGAATGCCACTTGACTTTCCACTGTCAGTGCAGCTCTCATTCTGGTGTCCCTGCACTGGAGAGCTTGGGGGAGTTCAGCACACAGATCCAGGAATGTGGCCTTGCGCATCCAAAAGTTCTGCAGCCACTGCTCATCATCCCAAGCCTACATAACAATGCCATCCCACCAGTCAGTGTTTGTTTCTCAGGCTTAGAACTGGCACTCCACCATTTGCAGCTGCTCTGTGCACACCACCAACAATCTTGAATTGGTTCTCGCTGTGTCCCACTGCAATCTTTTCTCCAGAGAGTCATCATGTTCTCCGTGGCTCTTCTTGAGGCTCTGCAAATACCAGAGTATCATGTGTCCTGTGATGGTAATGCTCATGACAATAATTCACAGCTGAGCATGCTCCATGCTTCTGTCAGCGATGACGGACAGTGACAAGTCCCATGCAGGTTCATGGGATTTTCAAAATAGGAACGAAAATTATGGAATAGAGATGACATTATGGGTTGGAGACAGTTGCATGATGGAATCTTGACCCTGGAGTCACGACTCATTTTGACTCCACCATGCATTGCCAAAACTTTCCAAAAGACAGTGCACTGCTGGACAGTAGTGAGTTGCACACTGGAATGCCTACCCGTGGTGCACCGCACGTTGCATTGAAACAAGCACTCCTTTGTCTTGACTACATCAAGTACCTTTTTGTTTCATTTCTGACTGCCACCACCAGTGGTACCAGCCCTGCATGAAAACCAGCAATGTTAAAAACAGAATCTCATTGACTTCACTGGGCTTTGGACCAGGTTTTAAGTTTTTGGGATCCACTTGTAATATGACTAGCTGGTCAGGAATAATTCTGACTGATTTCAAAACAGTGGGCCAGATCCTCAGCTAGTATAAATTACGTAGCTCCCTTGACTATACTAATTTACCTCAGCTGAAAATCTGGTGTACCCTTGCTTCACTGTGGTAAGTGCACTAAGAATTGCTTAAGTGAAAGTTTAGAAAGCAGGAGTTGAAATGTAGAGAAGATTAAGAAACCTGGGTGTTTCTACACTGGGGATATTTTCTAACCAGTGTTGAAGTTGGTTCAGCTAAGTAATTTGCCAGCCTTACACTATGGTTATCTGAATTAATTTCAGGGCTGACTCAGTTTCAGGACTGACTCTGTTTAAACAAGCCATGCTATCTAAAGCTGTCTAAAACTAGGTCTCTGCTATGGCTCTAACTGGTTTTAAAATCTATCTGAAAATATTCCTAGCATAGACTGGGGGATCCTATAACATAGTATGTTCTTATGAGTTTTTATAGGGGAGATACACTGGGAGTGCTGTCCTTTCTCTTCCTTTTGCTAGAAGCATTCTTTTCTTCTTTAACATGTTCGTTTTGGTTCTACGTAAGGGCCAACCAACAAAGGGTCCCATTGTGCTAGGCTCTGTACAAACACAGTGCAATAGACAGTCTCTTTCCTGAAGAGCTTACAATCTAAATAGACCAGACAGACACAGGGTGAGGGAAGGGGTAGAACACTTAAGCGGAGCAAACAATGTGATGACAGCAAAGAGCATGTTGGTTCCACAAATTTTTTTTTTTTTTTTTTTTTTTGCTTTAGTTAGGAGGGGGTGAGGTAAATGGAAAGGGAAGAGAAGAGGGATGAAGGGTACAGAGCAGGGACCTGTAAGGATGAAGGGTCCCAGAGCTTGGGCTCCAGCCCAAGCCCAAATATCTACACAGTGATTTTTAGCCCTTCATCCTGAGCCCCACAAGCCCAAGTCAGCTGACCTAGGCTAGCCATGGCTATACCACAGGTCTTTTATCCATGTGTAGACATACGCTGTGAGGGCAGGGGAGGGCTGGAGAAAACAGCCAATCAGCATAGGGCAGAAAAAGTCCACTCAGAACTGTTGAAGGTTGTCTGAATATGGAGCTCACATGAACAGATAAGGAGGGAGGTGACGTTTCCTGGGTCCTAGGGTCCTCATTGTGTTTGGGTGGTCTCCCCTGCACAGTTCTGTGTCCAGGGGGCGTGGAAGGAGGGGTTGTCCCAGTTTGCCCCATTTTGCCTCCTCCTACCAGTGCAGCAGGCCCTGCTTTGGCTGCTTCTGCCCCTACTGGCTGGAGTCTCTGGCTTTGACAAATAAATACAAATTTGACATAAATGATAGGAAGGCAGAGCTGCTCAATGCCTACTTTCCTTCAGTCTTCTCACAAAAATAATATGTGACCGGATGACTAGTGAAGTTACCATAGACAGTAAAGGGGAAGGGATGCAGATCAGGATAAATGAAGAACACATCAGATATGTTCTGTCTAATTTGAATGAATTCAAGTCACCAGGGCCTGATGATATTCACCCTCGGGTGCTGAAGGCATTAGGTGAAGAAATCTCAGCGTCACTGGCAATAATATTTGCAAACTCATAGATGACAGGAGAGATTCTGGAAGACTGGAGAAGGGCTAACGTAGTGCCCATCTTTAAAAAGGAGAAGCCAGGGAAGTATAGACCAGTCAGCATGACCTTGATACCTGGTAAGCTACTAGAGCAATGTATAAAACATACAATTTGGGAATACCTGGAGGATGAAGGGGTAATCACTAGCAGCCAGCATGGGTTTACTAAGAACAGATCATGCCAAACCAGCTTGATTTCCTTCCTTGACAGAGTAAATGGTTTGGTGGGTAGGGAGAATGCCGTGGACCTAATATACTTGGACTTTAGCAAGGCTTTTGACACAATCCCCCATGAGGAACCATCAATGGAATGATGTCAGACTGGAGGGAGGTCTCAGGTGGGGTTCCACAGGAATCTGTTCTAGGTCTGGTGTTATTTAACATCTTTATTAATGACCTGAGTGTATGCCTAGAGAGTATACTGATCAAATTTGCAAATGACACAAAGCTCGGGGGGTTGCAAACACTTTGGAGGATAGAGCTAAAATTCAAAGGGATCTTGATAAATTGGAGAACTGGGCTATAGATAACAAAATGAAATTCAACAAAGACAAATTTAAGGTGCTACACTTAGGGACGGACACCAGAGGACAGCTTTACATCCAGTGTTGATCACAGTGAGCTCAATTTTGAAGTCAAAACAGGAGTACGTCAGGGGTGTGTCATGTCTGAAATCCTCTTCAACATTGTCATCGACTGGGTAATGCAGCGTACAACAGAAGACATGCCAAGAGGCATTAAATGGACACTCTTCTCATCCCTTAAAGACCTGGACTTCACATATGATGTCACTGTACTATCACATACCTAACACCATATTCAAGAGAAAACAACTCGGCTCAACGCATTCAGCCAGCAAATTGGACTGAAAATCAACTGCAATAAGACAGATATCATGACCTTTAATATTGCCTCACCATCACCAACACGGATAGAGGATTATATTCTCGCTAATGTAGAAACATTCACAACAGCACCATCAGCCAGGATGGTGGAACAAGCCAGGACATCTGGAACAAAATCAATAAAGCCAGAAACACCTTCAGGATCTTAAATACAGTCTGGAAATCATCAAAATACAACACCAAAACCAAACTCAAGATTTATCAGAGCGGCGTACTTTCAGCACTACTTTATAGTGCAGAATGCTGGGGAATGAGAAAGTATGACCTGTCCAAACTGTCTTCATTCCATACAACTGCCTCAGAAAAATTCTCCATATCTTTTGGCCCAGAACAATCTCAAACCAAGATCTATTGACACAGTGCAGCCAAGAGGATCTGAGCACCATCACTGCCAGGAGGCGTTGGAGGTGGATTGGTCATGTGCTTCGGATGGAAACTGATTCCATCACCAGAATAACAATAAGATGGACACCTGAAGGCAAGTGAAAATGAGGCTGCTCGAAAACAACGTGGCAAAGAACTGTGGAAGCCGAGCTGAAAAACCTGGGGCACAGCTGGGGAACCATTGAAAGGCTTGCCAGAAACAGACAGGAGTGGAGTAGCTTCGTCACTGCCCTAAACGCCAGAGGTTTAATAGGAACATGATGATGATGATGATGATGATGATTAGGGAAGAAAAAACAAATGCACAGATACAGGATGGGAGTTAACTGGCTGTGCAGTAGCACTGCTGAAAAGGATCTGGAAGTTGTGGTGGATCACAACCTCAATATGAGTCAGCAATGCGATACAGTTGCAAAAAAAAGCAAATGCAATTTTAGGTTGCATTAACAGAGACATAGCATGCGAGTCATTCTACTTAGTGCTGGTTAGGTCTCAGCTGAAGTATTGTGTCCAATTTTGGTCACCAGTATTTGGAAAGGATGTAGAGAAACTGGAAAGGATCCAGACATGAGCGACAAAGATGATCAAAGGGATGGAATGCAAGCCATATGAGCAAAGGCTGAAGGAACTGGGTATGTTTAGTTTTGAAACGAGGCGATTAAGTGGGTTACATAATAGTGGTCTTCAAACATTTGAAAGGCTGCAATAAAAAAATGGAGAAAAGTTGTTCTCTCTTGCCACAGAGGGCAGGACGAGAGACAATGATTTCAGACTACAGCATAGCAGATTTAGATTAAATCTTGGGGGGGGACGACTTCCTAACTGTAAGGACAGTAGGACAATGGAACAGACTGCCTAGAGAGGTCATGGAAGCTCCTTCACTGAAGGTTTTCAAAAGGAAGCTAGATAGCCATCTATCTTGTAGGATTTGTTGTGTCTAAACCATCCATCTTGGAAGGGGTTAGACTAGACGTCCCTTGAGGTCTTTTCTAACCCTATGGTTCTGTGATTCTATGACAAACTGTTTTATTAAGCATTCCTCTCTGCATTGGTAGTAACACTTTTACCCATTGTCTGCATTTTAAAATGTATTTGAGCAAAATGGCTATCCGTGGCTTTAAAGGGAGGAACAGTGTCATAATATTCAGTATAAAATGGAAATAATACAATAGGCTGCTTATCAATTGCCGCCTCTTATTTTCTATCCACACTGTTTTTCAGATTCAGACCCTAAAGAAAGTGCTGATTAGTCAAGCATGGTTAATGGAATTGTCGGAGTTTCTGAAAGATGTAGTAATCTTGAGTTGAATTGGTTTCTCTTTCTTTTTCTCACTCCCAATCTGAATATACAGAAGTAGATTTTTGCAATCTGCAAGTTCTCACAGCCTTATGTCACAGCAGCCACTGGGCAGAATGCAAATCTAAATACACATGAAGATTTTAAAAATTAGAATGGGTGTGAGAGAGAAAAGGGTTAGTTTTTGATGGGTTTCAATAAAGACTCAGTCATATGCCAAACATGCAAATGTGTGGTTGACATCAGCTGGGGTTCTTGGAGGGACTAATTAAAAAAAAAATGCTATTACTAGGCTGACTTACCTGTTAGAATATTTTTTAAATGAAAAATCCCAGATTTTTATCAAGGTTGGCCTTTGACTATCTACCTTGAATTGCTTTTAGGTATGAAATGAACTAGAAGTGATGCCAGACTATTTTTTTGTTGTTGTTTTTTTAACCAGGGTACACTACATCCTTTTCTGTCACACACACAAGATTGAATAATGCAAGAGGGAAGGAAAGGCTGTCCAGCTAAATGTCTGTTTGAAATCTGAATTGGTCAGGAAATGTTTTAAACACGAATCTCTATTTACACTTTCTCAGCTGTCTGGTTTTTAGTCAAAATTTTGTTTTAACCTGCATTAGCACAGGATCCAAAACAAACCCCCTAATCCGAACATCCCTGAATCTTGAAGTAGTTTGGATCCAAATTCTAAGTTTGTGTCTTGTAACCATGGTTACATAACCATTTAAAGCACTATATAAGAGCTAAGCATTATTATTATTAATTAGTGACTGTGCTCTTGAACCTTCTATTTGTGTTTTTCTTTTTTACTTCAGGATATTTCTTCTGGTGGGTGCTCCAAAAGCGAACACTACGCAACCTGACATTGTAGAAGGAGGCCAGGTGCTCAAGTGTAACTGGAATTCCAACAAAAACTGCCAGCCTGTTATATTTGATTCCACAGGTAAAGTGTGATATACTTGCTGTAAGTAGATGGAGCTTGTAATGTTTCCCATGCCCTAAGCCAGGGGGCTTTCACAACAAAGTGAACACAAGTGTCACACTGACACTTTTTTCCTAAAATACTTATTTATTTGTTTTTCCTAAAGTTCATTATGGACATGAACACATCCAAATCATTGTAATTTATTTATGTAGGTTTTTATTTGCGGACTCAATAATAAAAATAATGTTGTGAAAAGTAATATTTGTATGTTCTTTAATATCACTTTTCACAGCACACTTAGTAGCTAGCTGGAAAGCTGGGATAAGTGATACTAGAAGTATCAGAGCCTACTTCTAGTATCACTTATCCCAGCTAGCTACTAAGTGTGCTATGAAAAGTGATATTAAAGAACATACAAATATTACTTTTCACAACAAGTATTATTTATCACAGCTTCCCAGGTGAAAAATGATACTTGCATGTTTGTTCATCACTTTTCTCAGCAAGCACCAAGACAAATTAAGCCCTGGAGGGGGAGGCAGCGGGGGGCCAGGGGCGATGGAGGGATGGTTGTGGGGCTGGGAAAGGCAGTGGAGGGCCAGTGTGATTGGGGGGTTGGGGTTTGCATGGCAAGAGCCAGGGGTCAGTGCCTGCTGCTGCATGGTCAGAGCTGGGGGCTGTGCAGCTGAAGCCAGAGGCTGGAACCTGCTGCCGTGTGGCCAGGACCAGGGGTCAACACTCGGGGTTGGCTCCCGCCATATGGCGGTGGGAGCCTGGGACTGGAGCCAGGGGCTAGCGGCCAGAGCCAGGGGCTGGAGGGCACCCGAAGCCCTGCAGCCAGGCTCCTGAAGTCCCGCTGCTGGAGCCTGCTGCCCAACCATCCCAGGGCTGAAGCCCATCCCCTCCCCAAGGTTGGTCAAGAACTTACTGCTTCTGCAGTGTTGTGCCTCACCTGTCTCCAGAGGCGGTGCAGGGCAGTGCATCCAGGAGCAACGGGGAGAGAGAGGGAGAGGCCAATACTTGCCCAGGAGGCTGTCATGGCCACACGAAAGGCCCCTGGTGGCCGCATTAGAGAAATTCTGCGCCTAAGCAATGTCTGACAGTATGGGACTGTTCAGATGAGGGGTTGTGATCCCAGTTAGTTTAAATGCAAGTTCTCTTGGTTTGACTCACTAGTCAGGGCTTACTCTTCTTTCTCATTGAGAATTTCAGTGCTTTTGGTGTGTGCTGGAAGCTTATGTGAATTAAGTTTTTTTTGTTTAACCTGACTACAGCCCTGGTTATTCATTTATACTTTCTCTTTTGTATTCTGAAATATATCTAAGACATTACATGGTAAATACGGCCCTGACTTACATGTGTGCACCTCCCACTCAGGTTATTCAAAAACATCAAACTGAAACCTGTGGGTGTAAACTGAAACAAAAGCAAAGGTTTTCATGAACAGAAATCAGTGGGGTTTTTACAACTCTAGTCATTTCACAATACTTACCTCACATCTTTGTCAGGATTTCTCAATAGGTATGCAATGAGAAATTAACCCATGTCAGCACTGTACTAAAATGGAAAACAATATTGGTGATGTATTATACTGTGCAATGTTATCATTCCATTCAGTCTTTACGCTCTGTTACACTTAGTGATTTCCACCAGCTGTAGTAGGCTATGCGATAATCCACTGCACGTGTTCCTACACTTGAGCCCATGGGTATTGAATCCTGTTTCCCACAGCTTGTTTTAGGCCAGCATGTGGAAAAACCATTACATGTCATGAGCGTGGATTAGCAAGACCTATATTAATGTGGCCTGAGGAAGCACTGGTGATTTAGAGCATTACAGGTCACCATCCATCTGTGTGTCTGTCAGTACTATCTATGTACATGTATGCACATGTGAGTTTTGTCTAGATAGGTTGTCATGCTTATTCAGAATTTGTAAATTAAACTACAGTACAATAAAGATGCTATTTTTCTATTGCATTAGGTATCTCACCAAAGTCTCTGAAATCTGCACATGATACTGGAAATTGTTCTGTTTATTAGTTTCTAAATAGTTGAAAGCTGTACTCTGCATAGTGTGTATAAAACTCCTATCAAGATTTGGCTCTTTCTTCATTGAGATCAAACCATGGTTTTAAAGTTGTTTTGGCTGTAAAATTTCAGTCCACAGCTACCAGTTTGTCAGACTGCTTAGGACATAAAAGCTGTGTACAATTATTATTTTCAAGTTACTAGGGTTTTTTTCCCCCCCTTCTGAACAGGGTAGGGTAAGAGTCATGAAATTGGGGGGTTGGATTTGACTGGAAAGTAATGTTGGCAGTAGCTTTAGATATCATAATGGTCTATCGCATATTTGTTCTTCAAAATATTCCTTAACATATATCTAGAAATAAGACTGACTTTTTATTTCACAGTGCTCTAAAGCATGCTAAGTACTTTACAGCACAAATACAACAAGGGTGAAATCCTGACACCATCAAAGTCAATGGCAAAGCTCCCATTGACATCAGTGGAGCCAGGATTTCACCCCAGGTCCTTGCCTCAAAGAAACCTTTTCTCGTTTCCCTCATGTCCAAAGTTAGGTGGTAAAAGAGTGTAGGTTGTGGGAGGGCAAAACTTAAATATGATCATGTGGTTGCCTAGTTTAGTCCTGAAAGATTAATTTAAAACCTATTTTAAGCAAATAAATCTTACAAATGTACTCCTGATATCGAAAATATTCTCTGACTCTCCAATAAGGGATGGACTAGTACTCAAAGCCATATTCAGGCAACAAGACTTAAGAGCAGAACACCCAGGAATCTGAATGTTTAACACACCTGACACTTCTGATGTGACATGAGCTTTAGAAACTCAGATTCTCAAGTGTCCTGTGTTTTATATTCACTCTAAATCATTGATTATAACACTTTTGCAAACCACCCTGTCGAGTTCTGAACGGTCCTTTTGATAGAGTAAGATTGGTTTTAGTATAGTTGAGGCTTGTCGATCAAGTCAATGACCGCTGTACAAATGTCTTCGTTGACCAGAATACTGCTTATGTACATCTCCTCCTTGCAGTAATCTCTTTTGAAAATTTGGTATTCTGGATTTAGTTAGTAGTACAAATGGCCTTGAATAACCAAATTCAGACATGAACATACTTTTTGTTAGGGGATCTCTTTTTTCCGCTTTAAATATCATCGTTAGTAGATGCATTATAAATACCAAGAAATATAGGGGATATTCTGGTCATTAAACTTCTTTTTGACATTAAGCACTGTAGATAAATGTTATTGACATGTATTTCAATACAATTTTATAGCATTTTTACAACTAAACTGATAAGTTTGCCACTATTACAGAAATCAGTGTAGGCTCCAATAAATGATGGAGTAAAATTTCCTGTATAGGAAGAAAGTTTTGAGAATTCTACTGATGAAAAGTGCTATATAAGAGAGAGAGATTACTAGCTAGTCAAGGAAAGCAGGATGCCAGCCCCGTTTGTGCAGGCTGTATTTTTAAAAGTTCAGTTAAATATAGTTCTTTCAAATCTTGTAGTTCATTTTCATCCACTGGATGTTAGTTAGCATCTGGTCAACAGAATAAGGAGAAATATGTTCATAGTCTAAATCAGGATGCTCAGACACCTCTATACATTTAAAGTAGCTGTCTTTAAAGGACACTACGCAGTTAGGGCCCCAAGTTTAAATTTACTTTTTTTTCAAAACCGGTTATAAAAATATTTTTTTATTGCAAACTTTTCTTTTATTTAAACATTCCCTTGCAGTACAGTAGCTATATTTGCATTGGGTTAGTGCGCAAGATCAAAAAGGTGAAACTGATTGTAAACTGCCAGCAGAGGTAAAGCTGTATTTAAATTGGAGCTGTAAGCAGAAATATATGCTTTAGCCAGACACAAGTTATTGGGCTCAATGCAAGGGCAAATGGATGAAATTTGATGGCCTCTGATACAGGATACAGATGGTCCTTTCTGGCCTTAAGTGATATGAACCTGTGAATTGAGTGAGTACGGTTTCAATGTCCAAGCTGAATGTAATTCAAAAACATAAACTGTGAATGCTCTAAAGTATATTAGATAGTAAAATAATTTCAATATGAATAATCATAGGCCCTGATCCTGCAATCCATTCCACGCAGGACCTCTGTGCAGATTCTCAATGACTTCAGTTGGAACCTGTGTTATGCCGCTCAAATTGCAGGATTGGGGTTTAAGCTGGTCTAAGTAAAACAGATAAGAATTTTGTTTCAAATATTGATAGTGGAACAAAATCTGCTCGTGTTTACACCAGTGTAAGAGAGCAGAATTTGTCTGTATTTCTGTGTCTTTGATAAGCTTTATGTTTTCTGGATTATGCTGAAGTACAGTCTTGGACACTGCTAGCAATCTTTAAGAGTTCTGTAATGAATAGATCTTTCTACGCTAGCTGAAGATTTCTGCTAGATACAGAACCCCCACTTTGATGTAGAAAAACCTCAGGGGCAAGTGGCAAAGGGAGATGTGCCTCTTCTGTGGTGATCACAATTAATGAATCAGTTTAGGCTCTGAATATTTACAATAGGCTTTCCCATATGCCAGGCAAAGTAGAGGAAAAGGCCTCACTACTATAATGCATGTCTCTACTTATCAAGGTATGTACTACTAGGCAAACAAGCAGTGTTTTATTTGTATTTTTGCCTTAGGTAATGGGCACATTAGGTTCCTGGAACTTAAAGATAAGAATTTCATAGTTGAGAATCATGATGGCTCAGGAGAATTTTTATTCAGATACATTTTCAGTTGTTAAAATTTCATTTGGATGTTTATGGAAATGCTGTATTTGTCACATTGTGTCTGGGAGATTAAAAAGTATGTTTATACTCCAAAAAAACAGGGCAGTCAATGCATTGTAACAATGCAATCTCTTTTAATGTGTGTAATGCTGTAGCTGGTTCCCTGCCATTATCAGGCCAGTATTTCAGATTGCCAAAGCAGAATCATATTTTCTTTTTTTTTAAAAGCACATGGCAGGAACAAGGATGGCATTTTGATTTCTTTAGAGCAGAAATCTATTCAGATACTTTGTAAAGTACATGTGAAGTTTGGTTGCTAATGGAGGTAAGTCTGTTACACAACCTTTTGTGATAAAGTCTGTGAGAAAGTTAAACTAAGCATCTTGCCCATAATGGTTATTTTTGTGTTGGAGGTTCTCATTCTCTTTCATACTGTGTCCCTTTATTCAGCCACTTGCAAACAGATATTCCTCAGAACTCTCTGTTCCTATATTTCTCTTCCTATGACCTTTTTAAGCAGTCTTCCAAAGCAGGGCCTATAAGAATCGTCAAAATAGTTATGGGGAGGCCCTAGAGTCTAACATAAGAACCAGGGGGCTCTCAATGAAATTAATAGGCAGCAGCTTTAAAACAAACATAAGGAAGTACTTCTTCACACAACACACAGTTAGGGTTGCCAACTTTCTAATTGCACAAAACCGAGCACCCTATCCCCGCCCCGTCCCCGAGGCCTTGCCCCCCACTCATTACATTCTCCGTCCCTTGGTGGCTCACTCTCCCCCACTCTCACTCACTTTCACTGGTCTGGAGCAGGGATTTGGGGGACAGGAGGGAGTGAGGACTCTGGCTGGGGGTGCAGGCTCTGGGATGGGGCCAGGGATGAATGGGTTTGGGGTGCAGGAGGGGGCTCCAGGCTGGGGGGTGGGGCAGAGGGGGTTCTGGGATGGTGCAGGGGTTTGGGGTGCAGGAGGGGGTGAGGGCTCTGTCTGGGGGTGCGGGCTCTGGGGTGGGGCTGGGGATGAGGGGTTCAGGCTGTGGGAGGGGGCTGCAGGTTGAGGCAGGAGGTTGGGGTACAGGGGGTTAGGGCTCCATTGGGGGGTGCAGACCTTGAGGTGGGGAGAGGGCTTGGGGTGCAGGAGGGGGCTTCAGGTTGGGGAGTGGGTCAGAGGGGTACAGGGTGGGGGTGGGGGCTCTGGGCTGGGGCAAGGGGTTGGGATGCAGGGGGGGTGAGGACTCCATCTGGGGGTGTAGGCTCTGAGGTGGGGCTGGAGATGAGGGAGTCCAGGTGGGGGGGGGGACTCTCAGGGTTGTGGTGCGGGCTTATCTCTGGCGGCTCCTGGTCAGCGGTGCAGCAGCAGGGAAGCCAGGCTTCCTGCCTGTCCTGACTCTGTGCTGCGCCCCGGGAGTGGCCAGCAGGTCCAGCTCCTAGGCGGATGTGCGGCAGGCGGCTCTGCACCCAGCTCTCCCCTGCAGGCACTGCCCCCGCAGTTCCCAATGGCGGGGAACTGCGGCCAGTGGGAGTGCAGAGCCAGTGCTCGGGGCGGGGGCAGCATGTGGCGCCCTATGGTCCCCCTGCCTAGGAGCCAGACCTGCTGGCCACTTCCGGGGTGCAGCGCAGAGACAGGACAGATACGGACTAGTCTGCCTTAGCTCCACAGCACCACCAAGCGGACTTTTAACGGCCTGACCGGAGCATTTCTCTTTTCGAGCAAGGTCTCTTTTCGACCAGGCATTTCGGTCGAAAACCGGACACCTGGTCACCCTACACACAGTCAATCTGTGGAATTTGTTGCTAAGGGATGCTGTGAAGACCAAAAGTAAACTGGGTTCAAAAAAGGAATTAGGTAAGTTCATGGAGGATAGGTCCATCAATGGCTATTAGCCAGGATGGGCAGGAATGCAACCCCGTTGTCTGAGAACCAGACGCTGGGACTGGATGACAAGGGACGGATCACTCTATAGTTGCCCTGTTCTGTGCATTCCCTTTGAAGCATCTGGCATTGGCAACTGTTGGAAGACAGAATACTGGGCTAGATGAACCATTGGTCTGACCCAGTATGACCGTCCTTATGTTCCTAAGGAAAATCAATTGTCATTTACTGAGTGAATCTTCAATAGAAGACCGTATGCAGGGAACTGGAAAAGGCTTGTAATTCATCCACAGCATGTGATGGGGGCTAGGGAGGGAATGACCTGAGTCTCACATCATGTACATATTTCTCCCTGTGTATTTTGAGTGGTTAACTGAGTGGAACCTCTACAGCTTTGCAGGGTCATCCATCACTACTTTATTTCTCATATGTTGCACAAATGCTAATTCCTGAGTGTTGTTTGGAAATGGCAATGTAAAACAGATTACTCCCAAGAGTATTTGGCTGTTTTGTTAATGGAAAACTTAGCATTCTCTCTGTGCATGGACTAACATTTAATTAAGTGGGCTTCTTCAAAATTCTTCATTTAATTGTTCATATCCAGTGAGAATTCCATTTTATGAAGGTAATATGAAACTTAACTAATGGCTTTCCTGCCTGTGGTATATAACACAGGCAGATTTCGGTCTTAAATGGTTCTGGGGTCAAAGACAGGAATTCTCTCTCTCTTTTTTAAACTCCTGAGGGCTGGAGTCAGTAGAAGCCTTGCCTACACTAGGGTTTTTAGCCACTGATGTAGCTAGACAAGTTTGAAACTCTTTTGTGTAGGAACTGCTTCCTGGTGGTTGTACTAGGGTTGTACGGAGCTGGTCCCAGAGGAAAGCACACACTATACCCTCCTCAGGGTTGACACAGTGGACGTGCTTCCCCATGAGTTGAAGATATCTAGATGCTATTGTGCCACCTGGTTTTTTTTTTAAAAATTGCCACTCAAACTGCTTTGAGAGACTGAAAGGCACTTGTTCTAAAGTAATCACTGATCCTCCTAAAAGCCACTCCATGCCTGAGAATATCTATATATTGGTGTAAATCAGTGGGGCAGTTATCTCTTCTTTATTTCCTGCAGAATAAGTACTGCAGTTTCTTTGTACTTACAAGCAAGAAGAGCAAGGTCAAAATGAAAATATGGTCCAGGTTACCTTCATCAATAGTTTCCAGAATTCTGCATTGGTGGTTCCCTCTGAAAAGGCTTTGCCGCTGGGAATTGGTGGTAAGCGCTCAGTAACCCTAGCCTGGGAATGGCCTACTTTTGAAATAGAAGAAAACCAGCAATCTACCCCCCCAAGGCAAGCCCACCGCAACCCCAAGTACAAGACCACTCCGCAACACACACCCCTTCAACAGCCACTTACACTATCTAGAGAGAGAACACATATTGATAAGATTGATAACATCGCATGTCTCCTCACTCTCATGTGACTCAAACCATCTCTTGCACACGGGTGGTGCACTTGTGTGTTGGTGGGCAGACAGCTGCTGTATTTTCAACAATTTTGATATGTTGTTGCTTAAACCAGGGAAGGGCAAACTACAGCCCGCGGGCTGGATCCGGCCCGTCAGGGCTTTCAATCTGGCCCGTGGGATTGTCTTGCGCGGCACAGAAAACTGTACAGCATAAGTTCATGAAATTCGCTCCCTCCCTCAATGTGGAGGAAGATGTGCACAGCTTTTTGCCCCCAGTTATGAGTTTTACAAACTGGTTTAGAAAAACAACAAGTTTATTAACTATGAAGGATAGATTTTAAGTGGATTATATGGGATAGCAAACAGATCAAAGTAGATTACCTTAGTAAATAAGCAAACCCCGCAAACTGAGCTTAACACACTAGATGGGTAGGATATAAATTAGCAAATTCTCACCCTGAGTGATAAACAGGCTGGCAGATTCTTAAGGCACAAGTTGCCATGGCTTTCCCAGTGGCAGGTTTTCATACACAGGCTAAAGATCCCTCTAGCTTGGGACTTCCCACAGTTCAGTTCTTGTCCCTCAGGTGTTTCCAGGTGTGTTGTTGCAGGGAGAGTGAGGACCCCTCATGATGTCATTGCCCCCCTTTTTCGTGTCTTCCCACTTGCTGGAAAGCCCTTTTGCTGTGACCTGGGTTAAACACTTCCCATTGTGTAGTGCTATCTTGGAGAGGATTTTATTGTATACAGTTCCTGGGGTAATCCTTGTGCTTGGGTGCATTTCCTCAGGAGGCCATTAGCATTGTTTGGCCTTTTTACTGTTGTATCTGAAAGGCTGATTACGGATGCTTTCAATCTCACAACATGTTTCAGTAACACATACGTAGCCAAACTTCATAATTTCACATATGACGCTAACACATACAATCCAACAAGATATTAATGTCTAGCAGATAAAGACTTTCTGAATGATACCTCACAAGACTTACTTTGTACAAAACATAACTTAATTACATGACAGTGGTGTCACAACATCACCAGACAAAAGCTTCAAAATTCGTTTCCTTTTAAAAAATACATTGGACGTTCAGTGCAAAAAATACTTGTTTTAGGGTAAATACAAAATATCTTGTGTTAACACATTGTTAAGGTTTCAAAATTGAAGTGTCAGGCAGTGCACATTGTTTTTGTAACTTTAACTTGACTATGTTGCAGATCTACTGATGAGTGTACAGTATAAGTGCTAGGTAATTTTTCCATTCCTGTTTATCTTATTCACTGAGTAGCTTAATACATCACTGTCACGAAGTGTATTAACACTGGAAATTTTAATTTTTTGAGTTTCCTGACTTCTTATTAGTTTAACAATGTAAACATAACATAGCACTAGCAGTTTCTTTCAACTGAATTACTTCTTAAAACTCTCTCTGGAGTTTTCTTTCTGTGTTCAAATACAATTTCAGCATTTGTTAAGAAGCTCCAAGTGGGTGTTAAGTGATTCTTCAATACAAACGCTGTGGTGAAATCTACTCCCAGAACAATATACACTGTATAATTGCAAAGAGATCATGTAGTAGTAATTTCTCTTCCTTTGAAGATACAGAGAGTTACTGGTTTCCCAACCAAATTGCTATAAACAAAACTTGTAGAGCATGTTGGGAAAACCTTGTCTACCTTCACCCTCACGACCTATCTGTGAAAACATAACTTGTGTATTAAACTATGGCTTTAAAAATTAGATTTTCGGGATTCAGATGGAAAAACTATGATCCTTATAACAAATAGTTTCTTTTCTCATTTCTCTCCTTTCTTCCCCGTCCCCACCAAATTTTGTGTAGAGGACCTCTACTGTACAGGGCGGATGCTCTAGCACATACTCTGGGTTTTGCATCTGATTTCCTGCCCTTGCTGCGTGGCAGCCAGATCTGGTAATTTTGTTCATAGTGAAAATATGCACAGGCGTTGAACTGTAGCTAAATTTTACTACACCACCCTCTCTCTTTTCCTTCTGAAACCAAATTATATAAAACTTGTTAAAAGGTATGATTCACCCTATGGGCTGCACATAGGGTTGCCAACTTTCTACTCGCACAAAACCAAACACCGTTGCCTTAAGGCCCCGCCCCTTCTACAAGGCCCTGTCCATTCCATCCCCCCTCCCTTTGTTGCTCACTCTCCCCACCCTCACTCACTTGCTCATTTTCACTGGGCTGGCTCAGGGGGTTAGGGTGCGGGAGGGGGTGAGGACTCTGGGGTGGGAATGGAGATGAGGGATTCGGGATGCAAGGGGGGCTTTGGAGTGTGGGAGGGGGTTAGGGTGTGTACGGCTGGCGGTGCAGACTCTGGAGTGGGGCTGGGAATGAGGGGTTTGGAAGATGGGAGGTGGTCAGGGGTGCAGGCTCTGGGTGGCGCTTACCTCAAGCAGCTCCGAGAAGCAGGGGCATGTCCCCCCCACTGGCTCCTATGCAGCGGCGTGGCCAGGCGGCTCTGCGCACTGCCCCGTCTGCAGGCGCTGACCCTGCAGCTCCCATTGGCCGCAGCTCTCGGCCAATGGGAGCTGCAGAACCTGCACTTGCGGAGCCCTCTGGCTGCCCCTATGCGTAGTAGCCGGAGGAGGGACATGCTGCTGCTTCCGGGAGCCGCACGGAGTCCCGGCAGGTAGGGAGCCTGCCTTAGCCACGCTGCGCTGCCAACCGGACTTTTAATGGCCCAGTCAGTGGTGCTAACCGGAGCTGCTGGCGTTCTGGTTGAAACCCAGACACCTGGCAACCCTAACTGTGCACCTACATGAAGCTTTTTCTGAAAATCCCTAATTTCTAGTCTACGTCTACACTACACACCACTAGCAGCGACGTGTGGGGTATGTGTAGCTACACGCAGCAGTGAAAGGCTCTGGCAGGGTGGAGGCAGCAGTGAAAGGCTCTAGTAATGGGGAGCTGGTGGAGCCTTTCCTTGCTGCTTTTCTGCTGCCGGAGCCTTTCACCACTGCTGAAGTCATTCCCTGTGGTAGGAAAAGGCTCCAGTAGCGGGGAGGCAGCAGGACAATACACTGCTGAAAATAGTGGCATAGACCAGGAGGCATGCCTTGGGCGGCTAGAGAGCTGTATAGGGTATGTACTCAAATACACCCTTGGAGAGTGTGAATATGTACTCATTCTACTTGCCTAAACCAGGCCTGACCGTGTATACTGCTATTTGTACCCATGCTAGGGGAGCTACCCGTGTATATACACTACACCTCTGAAAGAAGGTACACCCTTACTGCTGCACCCACTAGTTTTAACTGTTTGTGGGCCAGTCTCTCATTGCTTTGTGGTATGCAACTTACCTTCCATGCCCCTCCCTCCTCACAGCCTTATAACTCAGTAGGACTGGTCTTACACAGACACAGATCCATCTACCGCTGAAAGTATTTCCAAATGTTGCCTAGCTGATGGTTTTTTTTGAAATGCTGAAAGGTAGTTCACAGTAGTTGTACAGACCGGGGATGTCCTCCTCTTTAGAAAAGATTAAATTTATTCTTATTTTGCCGAAAGATTGTCAGACACTAATTGTAACAGGTAACAAAAATCAGTGAGCAGATGGGTGTTTTGAAGTCATTGTACATGAACATCAGCAAAAGTAAGTTTTGATCAAGTGTGATGTACCAGGGTACAGTCCATACTAATGAGCAGCTGTGTCACCCCTGCCCTGCAACCTAGGGTGCCTTACAATGCCTTGCTGAAGTAGCTCACAGCTGTGCCGCTCACAAACAGCTTCCAGCATACAAGGCACATTAAGATTTTTTGTTACCGGTAATATAGTGAATGTCAGGGGGCGTAACCTTTACTGGCTTTATGCAGTCTGGATAAATGCCTCCGTTTTTTTGCCATAGGATTTTGGGGGAGTGGGATCACTAAAAGCCATGAAATTTTATTCTAGACATGCGCATACACTTTTCAGGGACCTACATGACCAGCTGAAGTCTATCAAATTGTACACATGTGAGCAATATGTAGAAAATGAATGTGAACTAAAGGATTCTGTTATGTGACTACTTCCAAATAGGAAATTATATTCTTCTTCCTTTCAAGTCTCTTGCAGTTCTCTTGAGTATCACGCCTGCAAGATTGAAATTAACTCTCCCTTTTTCAAGAATGTTTAGGGCATTGTTTGGAATCCTGTAAGCTTTTCAAAATAATAGTAAAAAGTTTTAAGTTTGCAATGACAATCTTTCCTGTTAATGTTTCAATGCAGTGTACTTGTGAGCTCTTGAATTGCATATTAGATTGGGAAAATGTGACTGTTCCATTTCAAAATGCCTCTGTGTACAGCCCTGTGCAGTCAGCTTCATAACATGTATTTTTGAGTCCCTGCTTCAAGAGCTTCCTTGCTAATTCAAATACTTAGTTATCTGACAAAATACAGAAAGTTCCATTAAACTATTGTAAACTAAAATATGCTCTTAATACAACTTTGAACTTCCATGCTAATGAGTTGCAGATTTCTCTGGCAAATTCCATTTTAGCACAGAAAGTGCTGGCTCTGCAGTGATAAACTGTCTCCCCCACCTCTTTAAACATTTATATATAATATATATATATCCACAGATTGTGACTCACTGTTAGTTTCAATCTTTTTCCTGGCAATGAGGATGTCTCCAGAACTCTCTGCCTTTTCTGTATCACTTCCTGAAATCGGGAACTGGGAAAAGCATCTACAGAAAATTACCAGGCTTGAAGTCTGGGGTTTTCATGTACTGGTTGAAATGTTTGAGTCCATTCCAGCTTTTTCCTGATTGTTCCAGGAAAAAAAGTTACATAGGCTAAGTCTGACCGGGTGCAGTTTGGCACTTTCCCAATTAGCTGTATTCTTTCACTGCCCACGTTTAGTATACCACAGTGTTTACGAAGGAGTTGTCCTGTATTCATTTTGGCTGAAATTCGTTTGAGATCGATTGTTTTGATCCACGCTAAAAGAGAAATAAGGTTTTCAAAAGGGAAATAATAATAAATAATAAATGCCCCCCTCCCCCCCTTACATTTCTCAGCTTCCTTCCATACTGAAGTGGGTGATCCTAGACAATAAAAGGCTTTGTTTGGAAGCCTACTCCACCAGTCTGGCCTGGCTCTATTTGTGACCTATTTAGTTTTAGGAGGGCATATTAGCTGCTTTGTGCAGCTTCATCCTTTCAGTGTTCCATAGTTTAGGAACTGCTGATAGAGAGTTAAGGGCAGAACTAGCATGTTGTGAAATTGAACAAAACTCTTGAAGGCAAATTTATGTATATTGAGGAGGAAATAGTGGGGAACTCCTGCTTTCCCCTAGAATAGGATAAGGAAGGGAATTTGGGATGATAATATAGCTGTTGTATAGCACTTTTCATCAATGGATCTCAGGACTAGGAAAGTTGGTATCTTTGGAAATTATCCACTTTTAGCAAAATGTTGTTTTTTAAATGGGCATGATTGTTTTACTGGGCTAGCCTACACTAGAAGTGCTACATTGGTGCAGCTGCGCTGTTGTAACACATTTGGTGAAAATGCTGTGTGCCGACAGAGAGAATTTAGGGAGGTGGCTTATTCACACACCCGAGCAACGTAAATTATACCAAAGTAAGGGGTAGTGTAGATTTGGCCACTGACATGGACAGAGATTTAAACCTGCGAATCTCAAAGGGAGCTGTTTGGTTCAAAAACAAACCACTCACCTGTGTGAAGGCTGTTTCTTCATTTGTAATTAGAGGGATCGATTCTAATCTTGCTAACTCCTCCTTCACACTCCTATAGCTCTTTTGAAACCCAACTGTCATCTCTGTGATTTACCCTGAAGTAAGTGAAATCTGAATCGGGCTCAGGGTAACTCCAGTGACTACAGAGTGGGGAGAGGTGTTACATGTGTAAAACCTCACCAATGTGCTGTCAGTTCCCAACGCTGGAGAAATCACTCTTGTGTGTTTGTGAATAGGTAGATTTCTGCCAGAATATTGTTTCACTGGGTGTAGTTGGATCGTGATTTAAGGACTAGCTGGAACACACAGCTTCTTGCTTACATCAAATGAGGTGAGGGGGGGAGAATGGGGGGAATTCTGTTGCTCCAACAGAGCCTTGAGGAAGTAACAGGATTTTTTCCCCCAATCAGAGGTAAGCAGGAGCTTTGTGTTCCCGTTTATCACTGGGTCATGATCCAAACAGGCTTGCTAACCAAGTGATACTCATGCAGGAGTCAGTCCCTTCACAGCATGGGACTTTTAAATGATGATTAACATTCGCCCTCTTGGCTCACGATCCCCCACATTCAAACCTTTATTCAGATTTTAGGTGGAAGATGTCCAGCTTCAAACCATCTACAATACTGCTTTCTGAGAAGAGCACTCCTGTATATTTTGTAAGGTTGCCTTTTTTGGCTAGCTGCATTAAGTTTCCATTTATTAAAACTCATCTTAACTGCACCAGTCCTTATTTTACTGAGGAGACTTTAATCTATTCTGTAAATTAGGTCAGTCTTAAAATTTTACAGCTTTTTAATTATTCGTCGTCTGGGCCAAACTTCAACACCAGTTCAGTGCCTCTTGTCTTGACTCATACAGTTACCTCAATTCAGACTCTCACTTCCAGAGGGGGACAATGTTTACAGTCCAATCTTCTCATTACCATGGAGTTTTCATGAGTTTCTGCTTCCAAGCATGTTAAGGGTTGCATAGCACAACTTCCAGATCACTTAACAGTAACTTCACCATTGTTTATATAGCAAATAGCATTTATATTGAATGAAGAAAGCATAGACTGTAGCGGACTGGCCAAAAATATGTCAGAAATAAACCTCCCCCTTTCTTGAATCTCTCTGCCTTCTTTGAAAGAGTGTGATTAATAATCTCCTCCTCTTCCTGCCATTTCTCCCCATCCCAACTTCCAGATGTAAATTTAAGTCCTATTTAATATAATAATGACAATGTCCCATTTCTCCAACAGCAAAAATACACCCACAAAACTGATCAGTAAAGGATACCAAGTTTGTTCTTGAGCAGGAGGCTTGAATATAATAGAACTGGAATGTATCAAGGCATAATTGTGTTAGGACCAGTTAGGTGAAGGTACTTTTTGTTTGGAGTAATTGCCTGCTCTGACTAGAAAGAGGAAAAAGTCCTAGGGGTGGCAAGGGGCTGAGCACTATTGAGTTGGCACATCAGGTCCTTTTCCCTAACGAAAAGGTACATGAGATGATAAGTAGGATGGTGGAACAGATGCACAAAGGAAAAGCCTCAACACAGATCTGGCATTTATACATTCATTTTTATTTATGTGACATGTACCCCATGGTTAAGGCCCGTCATTTTCAGTTTTTATTTTATTTAATGTTTCCGGGGAGTTTATCACTACAGCAACAAAAACAGGTGAAAATCGGTGCAAAATTATTACTTTTTCTGGGTAAATATCAGGGTTTATTGTGGTGGACAGAAGGACGGGAAAAAAGTATTCAGTAGGTTAATGCTTTGATTAAAAGAATTCAATGTGGTTTGCTGCAGAACTAAAACTGAACTCAAACCACAATACCACCTCTGAGTTTAAGAAAACAATATATTTCTAATCCCCAAATAAAACTTTTCATTTGAATAAACAGTTTACTGTTGTAGATTTAGAACTATTAGCCTATAAATATTTACATTTAACAATTGGCCATACCATTTGCACTATGTACACTCAACTTTCATCCTTTTCTCCTGATTTTTTTAAAACTTTTGAATACTTCCTTGTGTTTTGAGACGTATTCTGATACAGATTTTTGTTTTCTTCCCATTTTAATATATCAAATCTTTAAACCATTATCTGCTAACAGCTTGAAATGTGACGTGGTAGATGTGCGATTCATCAGTACGTTCAGATGTGTTCGCACTTAGAGCTTGAGTGCAGGCCTGTTTGTTTGTGTGTATCTTCTAGACTAATACATAGCCTTACTTCAAGAGGCAGCTTTGCATATAGACGCAGACTAATGTATTATCGTAATACATATATCTCATGCAGTGTATTGTATTTTCCTAATGCAACAAATTATTTTTTTATATATTTGAATGATACAAAAGTAGGATGAAAATCAAGAAAAAAACCAAATACTTTTTGTAAAACCCATAATTTTTTCGTTAAAAATTGGTTTAAACTGAAAATGAAGGGGCTTACCCACCAACTGTGTTCCTTGTAATGGATGCATTTTAACTTGGCAAGGAGATTTGTAGATGGAGTTTGAAAAATTAACAAATCTGTCTTAGCAAAATGTGTACCTCCTAGGTGTGCATTCAAACACCCATTTAAAAATTGGATGCAGTGTTTTAAAGGCGTTGTGGGGTAGTGTGTCAGTGCAACAGTGCCCCCTCTGGCCATGCATGGCACAGCCCCTGGGCTCACCTAGCCTAGCGGGGCTGTCCATCTAATTCTGGTGACCAGGAGTCTGAAAAGCCTTTCTCCAGTGCCAGGTCCATTGGCAGTTGATAGGGGAACCCAGGCCCGCCCACTCCACTAGGTTCCAGTTCAAGGACCTCAAGTTAGATAAGGAAAATCAGGGTTCTTCTGTCTCAGACCGTGCCTGCAGCTGCTTCCCCTGGATCTCTGCAGGCTCTCTAGCCTGTCCATCGTTCATCCCCTCCTGGGCTGTTGTTTCTGGTCAGCTCTTTAGTAGTTTGCTGGCAGGAGCTCCTTCCTCTAACCTGCTCACTCCTCTGGTATCCACCCACCCTTCCGCTTCCCAGCCCTTTTATCCTTCCAGCTGCTGCAAGGCTTCCAATCAGCCTTGGCCAACAGCGCCTGTATTAATTCTTTGGTTGCTGGCCCAGTGTGGGGTACATACACCCCATGACAGGCATTCATTAGGCAGCCTTGATAAGCTACAAAAGAGTTAAAATAAAAGAAGAATGAACACTGCTGTAGAAACTTAGAGCAGCAAGGTTAACTATGTTATCCACCTGGGTTGGTTTTGACCTAAGAAGCCCTGTATGCTAAGGCCCTGGCTATTTTAGGATATGTCTATGCTGCAAAAAAAGATTTGCAGCAGAGTCTCACAGCTCAGATCAGCTGATTCGGGCTTCCACTATGGGGCTAAAAATAGCAGTGTAGACATTGGGGCTGGATTGCAGGTTCTGAAACTCAGTGAGGGAGAAGGGGAGGGTCTTGGAGCCTGGATTCAAGCTGAAGCCTGAACGGCTACACTGCAATTTTTAGCCCCATAGCCTGAGCCCAAGTCAGTTGACCTAGGCTGAGACATGCTGCCTGGGGAGTCCTTGTTTGCAGTGTAGACGTACCCTCAAAGGCACTTCACTCCATGTTGGTACCATTGCAGTTGACCTAATGAGCTTGTCTTCAATGCTTTAAAAAAAAAAAAAAAAAAAAAAAAGGGCAGCTGCATTTTTTACTGAAGGGTAACTAATGGGCGTGAGCTATCCTGTGGTAAAGACACAGTGAAGATGAGCCCTCCCCTCCGCCCCACCCTTTTTTTTTTTTTTTTTTTTTAAACTGTGAGGTAAATTTGCTGCTGTCAGTCTGCGGGGGAGCGGGGAGGAGGCAATAGGGCTGACCTCAGTGTGTTTACTTCAAGGTCAATCTAAGTGTCTTGTCTTCACTGGGTTATTGCCTCCCGATAGCTTATGCGCATTAGCTACTTCGAGGTAGAAAAACACAGCTCCTTTAGCAGTGAAGACCAGCCCAGTGGCTTTGGATTTAAACAGGAGAGGATCTGGTGGCATGTTTTCTGTGTGGAACTCTGGTCAGTTGACAGTGGAGCATGCTGCAAGGTCTACTTAGACAATTTTTTTCCTGAGGGGATTTTTTGGTTGGGATTAAAGTTGCATTTTACTTTGCAAGGGAAGGGGGGCGGGGTCAGGTCTGCACTAGATTTTCATTTTGTAGTTATTTTATTTGTACTGCAGAGAAACCAAAGTGTCCATTGTGCTAGGTGCTGTACAGATTCATAGTAGGAGAGAGAGTCTGTCCCAAAGAGCTTACAATTTAAGTTTAAAACAAGACAAGATGATGCAACAAACAAAATGGAGAGAATGGACAGGGGTTAACAGTGAAAGTGTTGTCAACTCTCTTTTTTAGTCAGAAGTCTCATGGTATTTGGTATTAAAGCCCCAGTTACTACAGTCAGTTGATGGTTACGTGAAAATCTCAGCTTTCATTTTAAAAACAAACAAAAAAAAGTTTCTAGTCTGTGGACAAAAGCTTAACAAAATTGAACTCTGAGGCCCCCAAACCAGAAAGCAAATAAAAAGAAGCCCCAATTAATTATTTTTCAAATCTCATGGTTTTTAAGACAATATCATGATTTTTGAGGACCTGACCAATTTTATGTATGTATGTCTGTATTTATTTATTTACTTGGGGTCGGCAACATTATGGTTAGAGAGAGATGCTCACTGAGATGGTTTTACAGTAATTTAAAAATGTATTAAAATATGAATCAATCTGTAAAGTTGTTGATTTAAAATATATAGTAGCTAGATGTAATTTTCTCATCAATGGTTTAACAAAATTCAGAAATAAATAGTACAAAAAATTGTCCACCAAAATGTCTTACATTGGTAAGAGCATGTGAACTCTCGTACCCAAAGTTTCATAATTTTAGTAAACGCTTATTGATTTTCAGTTTTGCACGCTTAGGACTCTAGGCCTAATTTACTTTCTGTGACTGCCAGGCTAAAGAATACTCTCGTGAAACATTAACTTTTGGCACAATCTAAAAAAGCTGCTAGGGAGAAGCTATTGCAGTGCATATATTTCTCACTTGTTGATACATGTAGGTGAGATGTTTTTGCCTTGCTCAAGAGAGGAGACAGTTCTTTTTTCTCTTTGTCTAAACACTGCTTATGAAATATGATGATTTTGTTTAGTAATTGAGCTTCTTTGTAAGGCTTAGTTAACAAAAATTTAATCTCTCATGTCAAACATTTGTGTATTAATACTGTATGTTGAACACTTCTGAGCATGTTCAGAAGAACCAAAGGTATCATTTTCTGTGTTTGTGGAATATACCTAAACAACTATGCTTAAATCTCTCCTCCCACTCCAACAGCGAGTTGCCAGAATCCCTAGGCTTTGTCTACATTACACAACTTATAGCAACACGGCTGTGTCGCTACAGCCGTGCTGATAAAAGTCGTGCAGTGTAGCCGCTGTTTGTCGTCTCTCCTGCCAAGAAAAACTTCCACTCCCAACCAGCGGTGTTTGCATTTGCATTGTCAGCAGGAGAGCGCTCCTGCTGACAACACGCTGTTCACACTGGCACTTGTTGCGGCAAAACTTTTGTCTTTCAGGGTTTTGTTTGTTTGTTTGTTTGTTTTTTATAACACCTCTGAAAGACAAAAGTTTTGCCATTCAGTTGCCAGTGTAGACATGGCCCTATACAAGGTGGGTACCTTTCTAGAAGTTTAGGGTGGAATTTTTCAAAAGCACCCAGTGCTTGATTTCAGTGGGAGCATAGTCATGCAGGATGCTTTGGAAAATTCAACTGTTAACCTATAACTTAGTTCAGTCAAGTCCTAGATATATCAGCATAGGGAAAGCTTTAATTAGGGAAACTAATCTTTTTTTTTTTTTGCTTCTTTTTATAAACCCACCTCATTCTCTACCTTTTTAATATTGTTATGGCAAAAGGTGCTTAATGGTTGCATAATCACTGAGATGGAAGCACCTAGGATGAAACTCCCCATAAAAAGAGTTAAAGATGCCATACACAGTAACCACAACCCAACACATCATTAAGGGTATTGTTATTGTGTGGGTTAAAACATTCTCCTTTGTCTGGCACTTGAAGCACTGAGGTTCCAACTTCCTTGGTACTGCAGAGCCCCAGGTTCACTTTTCCAGGTCATGTAGCCTTGGTGAGCAGCCTGGGATTAGGAGTTCCCCAGGTGTAAAATTGAAGGGATTAGTCTGTAAAAAGAGAGATTTGTGGGGGGCCCCTCAGAAACAAGACAGCTGTTTCTGGGGACAGGGCAAAAAGTGCCTTGCCTGAGGATTCT
Source organism: Terrapene triunguis (assembly GCF_002925995.2). Lineage (NCBI taxonomy): Eukaryota > Metazoa > Chordata > Testudines > Emydidae > Terrapene > Terrapene triunguis. The sequence goes on from NW_020664413.1 coordinate 46,796,013, forward strand.
GGAAGAAGGATTTGCCTGTGTGCCATGTGTTACCAAACCTGTTGAAGGGTTACAGGACTTGTGTACATACTGTAAACAATCAAATCTCATTCAGAAGATACCTGGCTTCAAATTACAGATTTCTGTTCCAGACAGAAATTGACCAAATTCTGCTACCGCTGGGTGGTAATATAAATCTACAGGCTGCTGATCGTGGAGAGATGTGCACTTTTACTGGCCATTGAAGTATTAAATAGGAATATGGTGAGAGAGCAGAAGGGACTGAAATGTCTTTTTCATTGGCCTCTTTGTGCTATTGAAATTAGAAAAATAAAATAACTTTCTCTGACACTATGGAAACCTGTCTTGGTTTCTGTATTGTTCTGGACTAAGATCAGACTAAGGGTACGTCTTCACTACCCGCCCTATCGGCGGGTAGCAATCGATTTATCCGGGATCGATATAGCGTGTCTCGTTAAGAAGCAATATATCGATCCCCGAACGCGCTCACCGTCGACTCCGGAACTCCACCAGAGCGAGCGGCGGTAGCGCAGTCGACGGGGGAGCTGCGGCCATCGATCCCGCGCCGTGTGGACCCCAGGTAATTCGATCCAAGATACTTCGACTTCAGCTACGCTGTTCGCGTAGCTGAAGTTGCGTATCTTGGATTAATTCCCCCCCCCCCCCCCCCCAGGGTAGACCAGCCCTAAGGGTTATCCAGCCACCTGTTTGTTTTAGCTGCCTGTGGGGACTGGAGTCTGCTTTGTTTTCCTTTCCGCAGGATTTCCCCATCAGGAAGTAATAGCATGCCTATGGACACAGAGATTTCCTTACAAGGTGTATAATGTACAAGGAAGTTTTGATTCAAGTAGTCACAAGTATTGAGTAATGGAGCTGCTGATTCACAGGAGAGGGTATTTTTTGCAGCACGTGGGACTGATGTATCAACTAGTCAGCTTGCTGATACTTTAAACACAGACATAGCAAAACTTCAGTAATTTTCATGTCTTGTGTACACAAGGAAGCTATTGCAAAATAAGCTAGGGTGTGGATTTAAACTGCAGTAATTTATTCTTCACTACCTCCTTGTGCCTCTAGGTTAATCCATTTTCAGGCTATTCCAGGCTATTTCCCCTATGTAGACAAGCCCTTAGTTATCTCCCACTCTGAGTGCTGTACCCTAGGGGCTTGATTCTCTTCTCACTGAAATGGCAAAATTTCCATTGCTCTTAGTGGGAGAAGGATCAGGGCTGGGTATGTTAGATGATTTTTACATTTACACTTACACAAGAAACCATTCAAGTTAACTTACTCCTCCCAAGCTTCCACAACAACAGTTAACTTTTAGGGCATGTATATGGGGGTACTCAGGAAAGTGAAGGGGAATTAACTTAAAGTATGAAGTCAATGCACATACGCCCTTAGGAAGGCGCAAGTTAGCCATAACTGTCTTATTCAACTTACTTACGTTTTAACTCATTGGTTACTGTAGACAGCAAAACTTTACTCCTGCTTTGTATCTAATCATATCAGTTGGTATATTTTTGAATCTTTACTTGATTTGATAACATTCAGAGTGGAAATTGCAACACTTGTGCTCTTACAGTAATTCAGCATTCTGCCTATGCTTCTTACATGTTGGGTAAATAGTCACATATCCCATAAGCACATCAGAAAAAAATTACTTCTATCAAAGCTATTTCTGCCCTCAAATATTATTGGTTTTGGCTTGCTTTTTATCTCTGTCTGTATTAGTATTGTTTCTTTAAAGCTCACTTGGTTCTCATGAAATAATGCTGTGTTTTTAATTTTCTTTGTAGGCGATAGAAATTTTGCACCTAATGATCCACTGGAGTTTAAGTCTCATCAGTGGTTTGGAGCATCTGTGAGGTCTAAAAATGATAAAATTCTGGTAAGTCTTGCTTGTAATGTTTTTCGGACACTTCTACAGGAAAATACTGCAATGAAAGGACTGTGACAATTCAGAATTAAACTTAGCCTTGCCATCCAATTTGAGTTTCTCATTAGGAGTTTATTGGCTGGCTTTTCTTCTTGTGCTAGGGAAAGTCTAGTATAATTCATGAATTAGTGGATGTTGAAGTTATTTCTGAAAAATTCCTCTAAAGCCCTTCCAACAGATTCTTTTATGCGAGTTTTACACAGCCTTCTATCAACGAATGCACATTTCTAAAAATACAAGTGGACTTTTCCTTGTCTAAGGTTGTTACAACTGCCCATTGTGTAGGCAATGTGATGTACTTCTACTAAAAGCAGTGCTTTTGGATCTTTTTTCCTTGGGCATGCAGTAGAACAATGGTGCAAAGATCCATCCGACCTGCTCAGGCGTTCTGAAGAGAGATCTGTTTTATAGACTGTCATGTCTTTTCCTCAGGCCTGTGCCCCCTTGTATCATTGGAGAACTGAAGTGAAACAGGAGAGAGAGCCTGTAGGAACTTGTTACCTTCATGATGGATCTAAGGCTGTTGAATATGCTCCCTGCAGATCGAGTACGTATAGACGGTTTTGTTGTTTAACTTAGTAATTTCAGTTTCTCCTCTGTTACACCAATTTTATGTATATTTGTGGGGAGTAAGAAGAGAATCTGTTTTGTGCCTTCCCTCTTTTTCCATGGTCAGGTTGGCATTTGTGGCAATTGGGGAAGAGCCTGACCCAAAGCCCCAGGTCTGGGCACTCCTGAACTTTCGAGGTGTTCAGGATTTGCATTCAAATTTCACAGATGTCGGTGTCTCTCTCTCCACCCCCCACCACTCCCACCCCCGTTCCCTACAGTGGATCAAACTAAGACCATGGATCCAAATATCCCTGAATTTTGGAAAATCCAGATATGAATTTCACAGCTCATTGATAATTGTTGCGGCATCCAAAATGAGCCCACTTTCCTTCTGGGATGTGGCTGTTGCTCTGTTGCAACCCCCAATGCATGAATTTCTGAATCTGGAATTATTAATGTCATATTAATGCTCCAATTGATGCTCCTTTTAACTGTATGAAATGTGCCAGAGCAGATTAAAGTTGCTGCCAGTGAACTACTGAAGAAGAGAATAACTAGGGTACTGCAACATATTATGAGTACAAAGTGCCCTGCACAGAACAGTCTCACTTCTGTGCTGCTTAGCTGTGTCAAATAACACCCTACTTTTAGTTGCTAACATTTTCAAAAGTAGCCTCTGGTTTTTGGTGCCTTCGTGTTTTTTGTACTCAATTTCAGATATCATGGGTCTATTTGTTTGAAAGTGCTGAGCACCACAAACCTTGGTCATATCAGTGGGGGCTGTGGTGGCTCACACCTCTGAAATCAGACCCAAGATGTCTCAACTTGAGCACCCAGAATAAGAGATTACTTTTGAAATTTGTTACCCTATTTCTTTAACCTCCTTTTGAATCACAACACTGACTGAGAAATTCTGCAGAACAGCAGGAAGTGCATTCCATAGTCATCCAACATAAAAGCATAAACGTCTATGTCTTAAACTTAACGAATATTCAACAGTTATAAATAAGGGCCTGTCATATTACTGCCCTAAAGCTGTATATTCAGGGGATTAACTCAGTCATAAAATCTCTCTCTGGGCTGAATCCTAGCATGGGAACTATCAGCCTGGAATGCTTTTCTCTTCTTCTTCTTCAGACAACCCTTGAAATATATTATAGTTATATAGCTTTCTGGTGGTGGTGTGGTTTTTTTTGTTTGTGTTTTTGTGTTTTGTTTTGTTTTTTGCATAGAAAGAGAAAAATATGTTCCTTTTTCCAGATACGTTACATCTATTTTTCCCCAATACCTTTGGAATTTAACTCAGCAGGAATATGGAGTTACCATTTACTTCTATTCAGATAGGCCTAGAACTAATCCTAAAGGTATTTGATTATGTGTTGAAGAACAGGAAGAAATATCTGCCTTGCCATATTAGAACAAACTATTGAAGCACCTAACTTGGTATCTGACCTCTGGCTTTGACCACTGCTTCAGAGAGAGGGACAAAAATCTCCCTCACACCAAACCAAAAATCACCTGGAGTTCAAGTTCACCCAGTCCAGGCTCTGGCCATCCAAGGATGTTTGAGCAGGATGGGTCAATGTAATTATAACCATCTTACCATTCCCTGTCACAAAGTTTAATTTATCACTCTCTCCCCATCTTTTTTTTGTAGCAATTATTGATGCTGATGGACAGGGATTTTGTCAAGGAGGCTTTAGCATTGATTTTACAAAGGTATGTGATGCTCATTGGATGTAGCCTGTTTTCACAAGTCAGCAGACAAATTACAGCAGTTCCAACCAATACCTGATATAGGCATGTATCTATTTTTTAAACTAAAGATCCATCATTCCTAAAAGTAAAAATTAAGTAAAAAAAGTAAACTAATTGAAAAGTTTGGAACAAGCCATCATTATGAGCCCTGATCCTGCAAGGTGCTTAGCACCTAAGCTCTGAAAGATCATGCCCTACATAAGTACCCTGCATTTCCAGCTTCTGTCAATGTAATTTTATTAGACACTTAACCATACACTGGTCACTTCAAGTCACTAAGTCAGTTCTCTTCCAGAAATTACTTGCTCTGAAAGTGACAGTGTAACCCCCTCTTAATAACTCCATTAGTAGACTGTGCTTGTAGACCCAAATCACTGCTGCTTATTGAGCCACAGCTCTAAATTTTCTGTATCTTCTTGCTCTTGTTCTCTTCCTTATGTTTTCTTTCTTTATGTATGTAGGTTGCTGTATGAAAATGTGTTTAAATCCAAACATAGAAAAAATGTTTACAAAGCTAAGCATCACATAAAAAACAGGACTTGATCCAGCAACACGCATAAGCACATGCATTGCTGTAAGCACACAGGTAGTCCCAATGACTTGAATGGGACTGCTTGTGCTTAAAATTACAAACATGCTTTGCTGGATCATAGCCATACCAAGTACAGGAAAAGCTGTGTTATCTGGCACTTTGCAAACTAGAAAGCTCTATAATTCATCCTTTTGGGAGGGGTTGGGGGGCGTGGGCTCTGGGAGGGGGTGCAGGTGCGGGAGAGGGGCAGTGGGTTGGGGTGTGGGAGAGGCTTCAGGGTGCTGGATCTGGGCGGCACTCACCTTGGGCAGCTCCCCACAAGTGGTGACATGTCCGGAGAGATGCGGCCAGCGGCTCTGTGCACTGCCTTCGCCTGCGGGCGCTGCCCCCACAGCTCCCATTGGCCGAGGTTAATGCTCCTAGGTGGAGGAATGGCCACAGGGGCTCTGTGCAGTGCCCCCACCCTGCCCCGAGCGCTGACTCTGTGGCTCCCATTGGCCAGGGACTGTGGCCAATGGGAGCTGTGGGGGCAGCGCCTGGAGGCGGAGGCAGCATGCAGAGCCGCTTGGCCGCACCTCTCTGGACATGTCGCCACTTTTGGGGAGCTGCCGAGGTGAGAGCCGTACAGATCTAGCACCTTGAAACCCATCCCGTGCCCCAGCCCTGAGCCCCCTCCTGCAGCCAAACTCCCTCCCTCTTAGTTAACTGGAATTTTTGACTTAACCGTCAACCCCCCATTCCGCCAACATGCTGGATAACAAAGCTTTTGCTGTAATATAGACAAAGATCAAAACCAATACTTCTTTGTGTACAATATTTCTGTAGTTGATTAAGAAAAAGTAGGCGGGGGGTGGGGGGGGGGAGAGGAGGGAATAAACTGTATGCCTCCACAGAAACCGGTCATATGACAGACTCCTAGCAAAATGTCATACGATTTTGTTCTAACTATATTCTATTGTCTTAAAATTATGCCTGTGGGAGTCTCAGCTAAAATGACATGAATCATTCAGTTCAGAGTTTAAAAAGAAGAGGCGGGGTGAGGGGAGGAGCATAGGGGAGGGAAAAGAAATTGATCAAAAGCAGATGTCGATTTGCTTCAGTAGTGTTAAACCTAATAAAATTCTAGAAGATCCACTTTTTTAATTATTTCTTTTTTGTTTTTTGATTCTCTTTTAGTAGGCCCGTGTAATCTCAAAACATAATTAAATAAATATAACAACATGTGGCTGGGTTGCTACAGCAACTTTACAGTACAAGAGAACTATGTGCCCCTAGAATTACCATATATTTCATTATTGTTTATTATCTTTCAGATGTATGGTAATGAGGGCTCTTATTTTTTTATTTAATTATTTCTAGGGAGACCGGGTACTTCTTGGAGGACCTGGAAGCTTCTACTGGCAAGGTAAGACAAATCACTTATGTGACAAAAAATGCTGACATCTTAGATTTTCCACCCCCACTCCACCTTTCTTGACTCTTCCATAAACGTCAATATCTCAGTGAATGAGACACTAGAAATATATTTTTTAATCCCATTAAAACATTTACTGAATATTTGAGGCAGCTTTAAAAGACTTCTTTGCACTGATTATTAACTAAATAGCCATACAAATGTTCTGTTTATATATATATATAAAGTGTGTGTGTTTGTTCCTAAAGGCAAATATTTTGTTCAAGCCCGATGAGGTTACTTCAGGGAATATTTTGCCCGTCCACCCAAAACCTTAAAAGCAAGAAAATGAAAAGTTAAGCAAGAGGTCTTTCCTGTATCTTATAACACAGACATCAAATTATTCACTGTCAATGAGACACACTACAGGCCCCACAAAGAGAAGTACATTCCATTTCCTTTGGATACAGAGATACGCTACATTCTCCACATGCATCTGCCCTGCGCTGTAACACAAACCTTACCTCTGACTTCACAGTTTCCACAAGAACATTTCATCTATCTTCTCCTAGAGGGAAGGCCTTCGACTGACCATTGCTCATCCACGGACACTGTGGGTGTATCTACACTGCAGCTGTGGAAGAGCCCTCTCGGCCTGGCAGACAGACACGCACTAGCTATGCTCAAACAAATTTGCTAAAAATAGCAGTGTGGACACGGTGGCATGGGCTAGCCACCTGAGTACAGACTCAAGGGGTCGGTTGGGCTTGTACTTGGGCAGCTAGCTTGTGCTGCAATGTCCGTGCTGCTATTTTTAGCACGATAGCTCAAGCAGCATAGACAGCCTGTGAATACAAAAGCCGATTGATTTGCTGCCACTACCACTAGTGAGCAGCTGCCAAATGTAGTTGCCAATGTTCCATGTACATAACATAGTTTCTGTATTAGTGCAGACCCTGAATAAAGGAGAGTGATTAAAAATGCATTACAGATGCAACTGATGCTCATCAAATTGAGTTAGTAATATATGTTTATTTTGTTAGCTCCTTGAGAAATTGTCATCTCTTACATAAAACTTGAAAGGAAAAAAAAATTCTAAATGTAACAGTAATTTATAAATAAAATAATGCTCCTGAACTTGCAGTTTCATAATTTCCTACAATTCTTTTAAGCTAAATTCTGAAATGCCGCTAAAAGGCACGCGGTGTAGCCGCTGTTTGTCGGCAGGAGAGTGCTCTCTCTCAGACAAAAAACTTCCACCCCCAACGAGGAGTGGTAGCTTTATCGGCAGGAGAACTCTCCCCCCCCCCCCCCCCCCCCCGACAAAGCACTGTTCAGACCGGTACTTTTCATCTGTAAAACTTTTGTCATTTGGGGGATGTTTTTTTTCACACCCCTGAATGACAAAAGTTTTAACAACAAAGTCCACTGTAGACAAAGCCTAAGTCTTTGCTGGATCATGGTCTACATTTTTATTTTCATGCCTCCCAATGGCTACTGTTGTTGTTGTCTAATGGAGGTTTCCCCTTTAGTCTAATGGAAAAGCTATTGGTTTAGAATCCAAACATTCTCTGATTAAGTCCCATTCTTCACAGTTAAATTCACCAGAGCAATTATCTATTTTAATGTATTTTTTTTCCGCAGGTCAACTCATTTCTGATCGGGTGGCAGAAATTGTGGATAAATACAATTCCAAAGTCTACAGTATAAAGTATGATGACCAGTTAGCAACACGGTCCGCTAGTGCTGCTTTTGATGACAGCTACTTGGGTAGGTCACTTTGGGGGGGGAAAAAGGGGGATATTTGTATCAATATTGCAGCAAGACTCATTGGATTTGATCCTGCACCGATTGCAAAAGACCCAATAGCTTTTATTGACTTCATTGATTTCAACAGGAGCAGGTTTAAACCCTTACTGAATGTTAATGTTGATAAAGATAGCAGTTCATAAGAGTGTTTCTACCTGCTAAATGCCTATCCTTTTAGGATTGTGTGCATCCATCTTGTCTCTCTAATATGGAGAGTGACTCATGGTCAATCTTGAGCTCTTGTACATGTTATCTATTCCATGTATATTTGCTTTGCACTTGCTTTTTATATGGTGTCAGAGATTTGTCACTTTCTCAGTGACTCTGTATGACCCTTGGGGAAAAAAAATGTGTGACCAGAAATCTTTATCAGTGAGATTACTTATTATTCCGTAATCCTCTCCCTCTGCCCTTCAAAAAAGAAGTGTTCTAAGTCAGCAGCTGGTGTAACATGGCACAGAAAATCCCCTAATCCCCTAGTTCTTAAGTCCTTTATTACTTTAAAATTGTGAAAGTAAAGGAACAAGCCCTGTTCTGCCTTTACAGGACAGTCTAATGTACACCAGTCTGACATGGAATCAAACTTGCCTGTTCAAATCATACCAGTTTCCAAGGTAATTCAAAATTCAACTTTCCCTGAGAGGTCTTAAAGGAGAATAAAAGACCCCAAAAAATGTATAAGTGGACCCTGCTAATATGGGAACAGAGGTCAATCTCAGTGACCCATTTCCCCACCCTTACATAAACCTAGATAAGCAGGTGCTGGAGATTACGTTAAAATGCTGAAACATTAGAAGCATTTGAAACCTACTTACTAGTTTAAATTCATGCTTAGAGCAGTCCTCTTTCTAGATAAAAAAATGTTTTGGTCAGGAACAAGTGAAAGTCTGCTTTTCAATATTGCACCAATTCATCAATATGTCACAGTCACTTGAGACCTCATTTCATTTTTGTCAACACAGTGGATGCTGTTAACTTTTCATGGCCCTGAGCCAAAGCCCAGGGAAGCCAGCGGGAGTCTTTCCATTGACTTTACTAGGCTTTCAATCAGGCCTTACATCACTATATATGATTTTATATGGAGATTCACATCCACACCCACCCCCTCACGCATATTGTATTTACTTTAGAAATACAGCAGTTGGAAGTAGCCTTTGGATTCTGTGAAACAAAATGAAAATGTGTGTTGAGGGAATAATGAATAAAAGTGTTCTCCAGGAGAGGTGAAGGAAGTAATCATTTAGCTTTATATAGGTCTTGCTTAGACAAAAGAAAGGAAAGGAAAAATGTTCCTAGGGAACATGGAGTAAAATTCCTGGGAGAGAATAGTTTTAGGGTGTTCCTTGGGTGAGTGTGTAGAATTCCTATGGATACCAATGTGAGGTCTGTATTCCAAGAATAGTGGGTATATATCCATCTTACTGCATGTGCAAAACAGAGGACCAGGAACTCCTTTAAGAAAAGGCTGTTTGGGAAACATTTTTATTTTGTTTGTTTAAAAGAATTGTCCTTTCTAAAAATATTCCCCTGTTTGGACCTGAACATGTTCATCATTTAATACTGTAACAAATTAATATCGATGCTCTTGCTACAGTTCCTGGAAGTTCTCAAAAAATACTGTGCCTTAAACTTCCAAGTAAAACCCTTATCTAAAGGAAGAAACTGTTCTTCCTCACTAAAATAAATAGAACCAGAGCATGTTGGAGTCTGTCAGATCTGACCGGTTAAGTAGGGTCAGTACTTGGGTGGATGTGACACCTTCAAAAAAGGTATTGTGTTGCAAAAAGTGACTTTGTAATACTATTTCCTCTGAAACTGTACTGGACTAATGGCCCAGTGTAATGGTTGGGAGAATGGGGAATATGTACTCCTGAATGATGAGATTAATATAGAGGTCCTGAATTCTTGCGGTCATTTAAGAATCCTAGGTGTCTTTTCACAAAAGCAGAAGTGCCAGTAATGATGTCTTAGCAAAATTCCTGTTTTCTTTCCTGAAGGTCTTGTGAGTAGACATGAGGCCCAGGAGCCAAGCACTTTTGTCTAACAGTGTGCACTTCACTGTGCATCTGTTCGTTTTTACCTATCAGTAAAATTGGTATTGTGATTGGGCTTTTTTGTATTAAGTAGTTAGCAAAGAGCTTTGAGATTATTTTACCATCACCGTCTGAATTTACACAGAACAAGTCATTGTCTGCTATCTCAGTTGAATTATGGTGTGACCTCCCCTCATCCACCAAAAAAAATCAGGCTAAGTATTAATATCTCAAGTAGGAGCTCTCTCTGTATTAGACATTTATTCAAAATTCTTTTACAAAACCCGGGCCAAGATTCAACTGCTGAGTCCAGAACTAGGATCATTCTGTTACTGTTCCTGATGTGCCCTTTTTCAACATAATAGGTAAATCCTCATGTGGTCTCGATCACCACCAAATTTCATTGCCATAAATTCATCAAAGGATTCCATTAGAGAGAAACTTGGATTGCAACATATAAATCCTTTCAGACTTTGGGCAAGTTGAAATGTGGACCCAAACATGTCAATTCTGGACCATCTCTAGGTTCTATATGTTTGTTTGAACCTAGCCATTCCCATTTCAAACTGGTGGATCCCCATTTGGCAAAACAAACCTGCCCATTTGGGCATGGTTGTTCCTACTGAAATCAATGCGTCTCATGCAGACTGTAACTATTTTTAGTTGGGTAGTATAGTTATCCAATGGATATGCTGTTTGGAATAGCTATTTATCTTACTGTCTTTTGAGATCATTCAATAGGATATGCAAGCAAAGTGGATCATATGGGAAATGTTGAGAAATTACATGAGAAGCAAAAAATTAATAAGCTTCATATAGTGACTTATCACTTTTGTTATTGTTGCTCAGGTTATTCGGTGGCTGTTGGAGAGTTCAGTGGTGATGGCATAGAAGGTACAGCCTTGTTCTTGTTTTGTTGGTATGTAAAAATGTGTTCAGCAGGAAGCAGACTGAATGGGATAAATTCATGGAGGTTAAGTCCATTAATGGCTATTAGCCAGGATGGGTAAGGAATGGTGTCTCTAGACTCTGTTTGTCAGAGGGTGGAGATGGATGGCAGGAGAGAGATCACTTGATCATTACCTGTTAGGTTCACTCCCTCTGGGGCACCTGGCATTGGCCACTGTCGGTAGACAGGATACTGGGCTAGATGGACCTTTGGTCTGACCCAGTATTGAAGAGGCCTTCATAGCTCCCGAATCGCCAGTCCACGGGTGCGGCACACTGCGCCCGTGGCTACAAGGCCGAAGCGGCCTACACCCCAGCGCCTGTAATTAAAAAATTTATTAGCTAACCTAATTGTCACCCTCGCTGCTTGCTTTCACATACACAAAACATAAATTTGTTAAGTCATATTAATGTGCATTGTACGCTCCTCCTATGCGCAAAAATCCAACCACTCATAAATATTATAAACATAAAAATAAAAAAATAAAAACCCCAATAAAAAATCCCTAAAAAGCTTTTTCAGCTACCACAACCTAGCGTTCTGTCTCCTTCCTCTTTCGTCGCCACACGGTATGGCCGTTCTTATGTTGTTCTGTGTTTATTTGAATATTAGAACATATGTACATGTATGCATTCACAGCATAGTACATCACATTCTAGGAATGAGCAAAATGGTTCAGGCAAATTAAGATCTAGCTTGAGCCATTGTTCTTTGCTCAACTGGAATCTGAACATTACCAAGTTGTCTTCTCTTATCTTTCAGACTTTGTATCTGGGGTTCCAAGAGCAGCAAGAACACTGGGCATGGTAGGAAACTTGAAATCTTAAATTTGAAAAAATAATGTTAAATGTTGTTGTAGTGTATAGTGACATGTTACTAGCTCATTTCTTTTTCCTATGCAGGTGTCTATTTACAATGGGAAAAATATGTCATCCTTGTACAATTTTACTGGAGAACAGGTATATAGTTCTGCTTTATACCAATGAGGTGGCTGTAGGGGTGCAGAAGAGAAAAATTCTTCAGAATGACAGAACATAGGCATGAAGTCCGTGGCTCTAGGAGATCTATTTTGTTGTTAGCTCATATGCCTCCAGATCTTTAGTAATCTGTGGATGTGTTCCATGAATTCCCTTTCTTGTGATGATATTACTTAGAAAAACAGTCTTAGCACAGAAACCCCTTTAGAAACCAGTAAGAATCATTGGAGTGGAGTTGTATTCGTGCTGCTTGGTGTTGTAATTCAATTTAGTCTGTTAAGAATTAGAAAAGAGGATGGACCACTGGATTCTACTAGTTGCGGGGAAGGAGTCATCAATTCTCTTTATCCAGTTGTAGAAACAGACCAGTTTACTGAGGGAGTAGGGGAAAGGAATGAAAAAACTCTTGGTGTCACCTAATGAAATTCATGTACCAAATATTTTGGAGGGGGGCAAAAATGGCACTCATTGAAGTATTTGGATCAAACGTAAAATTTCTGTTGTTTTCCAGATGGCTGCCTATTTTGGATATTCTGTAGCTGCCACTGATATTAATGGGGATAAGTAAGTGCCTTTTTTTTTTTCTTAGTTGTTTGTGGAAACGGTTATCTGTGTCTCTCAAAATTAATTTCCTAGAACAAAATTAGCAATATTTCCTATTACACTTATTTCTCTCTCCTTATGGCTTTTTTACTGCATTTTATTAGGGCTTCCCTGCACAACACGCTTTATTTTGAGCACTCAACGTGCATTTTTTTTTTTAAAGTTGTCATACGTCATCTACACTGTCTAAATAGGAAATGCATGCTTCAGATTCTGGTAGATGTATGCTTTCTTCATCACTAAATGTCTTTAAATTACAAGTGAAACCTAAAGATATCTATGAAACATTCATCTTAACCATCACTGTACAATTCTGTGTGACAATGGGTGATGGGAACATGTGAAACTGAAACTGGAGTTTCTTGTGGTGGTTGAAAGACTGTATTTTTTTATACAGTTACACAGATTTGTTTATTGGAGCCCCCCTTTTTATGGAGCGTGGTTCTGATGGCAAGCTTCAAGAGGTGGGTCAGGTCTCCATATGCCTTCAACAAGCTTCTGGAGGTTTTCAGATCGTAAAGCTGAATGGGTTTGAGATCTTTGCGAGATTCAGCAGTTCTATTGCACCTCTGGGGGACCTGGACCAGGATGGCTTCAATGGTAGGACCTCATTTTATGAATTATTAAATTCATAGTGTAACGTGAATTCTGAACACAAACCGATTAGACTGTCGGACATCAAGGTCTAATCTCCCTTCGATGCATATATGCTACTCTCAAGAATGCTAACAGGAGTTACGTGTGTGCATCATGCAGAGACTATACCAATTAAACTACAGCAATGACTATTTTAAGCTGTTATATCAGTCAGTGAACTTCTTTGTGAATAAGTACTTTGATCAAATACTTCATTCCCATAATGAGTTGGAAGGGCATCTCTGGTGAAAGTTTGAGGTTTTCCTTTTATAAAAGCCAATCCTTCCACAAAACGTCTTATGATAGCAAATACAACCTCAACAAAGGATATTTCATGAAGGATTAATACATTAGGGATTGTAGCTGATCTTTTAGCCTTTCATTTGGTCCATAGGAAATGTTATAGTTTGGAAATAGTCATGCTACAAAACAGAACAAGAAATGCAAACTAGATCTAAAGAACAATATTAAAGGTGATAATCTGTCCAGGAGATTCTTCTCATGCATGAGAGGCAAAAATTTGATTTCAGGCCCAGTATTAGTCTGTATATGTTACAACTTCTTTTCATAGGAGAAAACAGTTTTAATGTTCAGCTTTTAAAGAAACATGTTTTGCTGCTCAAAATAGTCTATGCCAATGGTTTCAACAAAAGTGAATAGTTGAACTTTTAGTTGTTAGTAGCATGAAATCCTTGTGTAGAGGCAACATCTCAGCAGCCATTCAAGTACAAGTTCAATAAAACATTAGTAAGATCAAGGCTGCTGATAATCCTGCAGAATGCTGATCATCAGACTAGATGACACAAGTGGTCTTTTCTGGTTCATTTGCTACTCTGTTATGCTTTTCTGCTCAGGTTATTTTAATCAGACTTAATTCATTTGTTAGAAAGGTAACTGAACAAAATCTTCACCTTTTTAAAGTTAATTCATTTACTAGGATTTAAACATTACTATGTCTTTTCCCTAAGCTCTACTATTCCACTCTGTGACAGGGTCATTTGGTTAACATGCTTTCCATCCCAGGATGGTACAGGACCATTGTCTCTGCTCCTTTCATCAGCTCAGTGCAGATGAGTCCTAATGCCCATCAGACAGCAGTACTATATTTGAGAGTTTCTTCTCATTATGCGGCTTTATATAAATGTACAGGGAGTAATGTTATAAAATCTGCTTTTGAGCATTGGCCTGCTAAACCCAGGGTTGTGAGTTCAATCCTTGAGGGGGCCACTTAGGAATCTGGGGCAAAAATCAGTACTTGGTTCTGCTAGTGAAGGCAGGGGGCTGGACTCGATGACCTTTCAAGGTCCCTTCCAGTTCTAGGAGATAGGATATCTTTATTTTAATACTTTGATTAGGTACTGATGGTGTTCTTGAATCAGCATGGGCAATGTTAAATTCAGATTTTATATACGCTTCCAAAGCTCACACTTGTTTTTTAGTTGTTTCCTGTAAGGAATCAGATTAGCATTTTGTTTACTGCCATTTATCATTCACTGCTAATATAAGTGTTCTCAGACTTACTGAGATGTGGCATAATTGCATTAATTTAAAGTTCTGCCTATGGTATATTGCCAAGCACTCATTAACATAGCGCTTAGGATCTAATAACTGTGTTTTACTAGGCTGGTTTAGGTCTATAGGAGCTATTAAAAATCTTGAACCCTCTGGATGAACATGATGATATTAATGAAACCTAGTTTGGTGAGTTGTCTCCAGAAGTGACCAATCCTGGGTGTTTTAGGGGAAAGTGTTAAATACCCAGACTCCAGATAGCTGCAAAAGTGTGTTTGCAGGACTGGGCCCTTCTATGTTGCAGATAAGTCTACAGGACACGTGCTCCTTAAACATTAATTTTGGTATCATTCTGGTAAATCTCAGGATCCTACAAGTTATATAAAACAGAGAAGAGGGTGTAGATAAACCTTTCAGAGAATAGTAACATTATCAACTTGCTGCCATGTACTGAAACTCTGCTGTAACTATATTTTGCCCATATGAATTGTTCAGTGTCAGCACAAAGAAGTTCTTTGTTTATATTTGGAGACATTAAGGCTATTTCTTCTGGTTCACAGATATTGCAGTTGCTGCACCCTATGGTGGAGAGGACAAAAGAGGGGTTGTTTACATCTACAATGGAAGAGCGACAGGTTTGAATGCAGTGCCATCTCAGATTCTTGAAGGACAGTGGGCCGCCCGTACCATGCCACCAAGTTTTGGGTACTCACTGAAAGGAGCCACTGATGTGGACAAAAATGGATATCCAGGTGCTTTTTTCTTGACATAGCTTTAGAACAGTTGCAGTAATGTGACTGCATCACCTTTGTACGTCTGACCAACTAGTGTCCCTTTTTAAAAAGAGGATAAACTCTCAAATTTAGCATTTCTTTCTCCTTTCCAGATTTGATTGTCGGAGCCTTTGGTGTTGACACAGCTGTTTTGTACAGGTAGGCACATGGTGCATGTTCTCATGTAAGTGCAGTCAGGAGGAAACCTCAGTGCAAATTGTAAATTCCAGAGTGGAACAGAAATGAGAGAGTCTGCAGTTCTGTCTTGCTGCATTGCAGAGTGACATGGATAAAAGTGGTTACTTCATTCTTTCCACTGTGTTAATATGCGGTCCGTAATTTATTATTTGTTCTGGTGGATGTGTCCAGAGCTGAGAGAAAACACTGCATGAGATCTTCCTCCATGGCCTCCCCTGAGTGACAGTTCTCCAGAGGCCTGCAGCTGTAGAATGCTGCTGCCTGGTGAGATGTGCAAACCTGCTCTCATCCTTGAAGGTTCTGCGACTCATTATGGGCGACTCCTCCTATGAGAGAGGGGCAGAGTGGGGCATGGAATGGAAGGAGCTTGCTCTCCCCCCACCCCTCATTCTCGCAGGCCAGAGTATTAAGTTGAGCACAAAAAAGGTTATGGCTGCTTCACAAAAAAGGGAAGTAACTTACTCTCCTCGGAGAAAGGGGGAGAAGGGGAGGAATTGTTGGAAAGTTCCAACTCATCTTCTGATCTGCTTCTGGGAGCATGTAGCTGTTCCCTGCCCCTTACCCAAGGTAGGGTGTAAAGTTACAATATAGCCGTTAGGGATCTAGTTGAAAAGTGTCATTAAGGTTCTTCAGTTCTGCACGTATTCACTCCAGTCTCTTCCAGAGAATTTACAGTATCTCATTCCACTCCCTTCTCTGTTCCCTCTACTTATCTAGCATGTGCCTCTTCTTGATTCATTCTGACGTTTGGGTAGTATTGATGTGAGAGTCCACAGCTCCTGGTATCTGGGGCAGTTTTTCTTTAACTCTCTGCCCCATCTACTCTCCATCTATTTGAATTCAACGAAAAAACTTCTCTCTTGTATCTTTTTCCATTTGCTGCTCTATCATTACATTCTGTATCTATTATTTTTAGCTTTACTTAATGTATAACATATTTTTCATAGTATGAAGAATTTTGTGATGTTGTGTTATACGAGTGTCGTCGTTCACACAAATTTATTTACTTTTATCTACAGGGCTAGACCAGTTATCAGTGTAAACGCCGGCTTAGAAGTTAATCCGACAATTCTAAATCCTGAGGAAAAAATCTGTGAACTGCCAGATACTGGTGTGAAAGTTTCCTGGTGAGGTGGTTTGTTTTTACTTAAACTCTCAAGGCTGAGAGGGTAGAACTAATAAACAGATTTTAAAAAATGAAACTGGATTTTCTGAATGGTTAGGCAAAGCAAAGCAAGCACACTTAGGGCTTGAGCCAAATCCCATTAAAATCAATAGAAAGACTCCCAGTGACTTCAGTGGACTCTGGATTTGATCCTCACTTTTCACCTTTCATTCACAGATGGCAAAATGTTTCCACTGAATAGAGTAAAATCTCCCCAAATAAATCAGCTCAGAGCTGAACAGCTGCATATCAGTGCAAATAAGGAAGTCCTCAGTTTCCTTTTGGAAATTTCTACATTTCCCGGGTTCCTAATGCATGTCAGCACCAAGGTTCAGCATCTCGCAATGAATGCTTGTATAATCGCAAGCAAAGTTATTGGATAAATGTTTACTACTACTACTACTACTACTGATAAGAATGAATTCACTGTTCAGGAAAGTAAGAGACCACTAGGGTTGGTTTGAGCCAGGTGTGTGGGACCAGATGTCTTGCAAACTCCCTCTAGCAGTTCTGTTTTAACAATTCAGTTCTGGACTGCAATCGCCCTGCCTTTTTAGGCCTGGGCTCCTCAAAGCCCAGGCTGCCAGTTGTTCCCCACTGTGGAGTGCTTTAACAATATAGGTCAAGAACCCCAGCTCACTTTCATTTCTGGCCTACAGCACAATTTGAACTCTGGTCTTCACAGGTGAACGTTATTAGGCTAATCAAGCTCTAAAGGCTCTGCATTTCTACCGTCACTGTCTATCTTGAAGTTTTAAATTTTTACAGTGGTAAGACCTATACCCCAACAATGACCCTTCAGTGTAGAAGTGCCATGAGCCGTATAAACTGCTATATGCGTTCTCCGTGGTCATGTTTAAGGTTGATGGCTCTCTGGTACTTCAGTCCCCAGAGCTATAATACTGCAAGGTTTACTTCCTAACCCTAAAGAGTGGCTGCCCAACATGCTTCAGGTATTTTTGTATCCCCCGCCCTTGAAAGCCTCCCCAATATTAAACTTCCCCATATGGAAATAACATAATCCATATCTTCTGAAATTTCCAGTTTTCTCCCAGGTTGGGAGTGCTGATTGAGAGCAATGCAGTGAGTTTTCTACCTGCTCCAGTTGGGGTGAAAAAACACATGACCTGTTTTTGTATATTCATTTGTCCTCGTAAATGGGGAAGGAGCAGGGCAGGTTTTGGACAGTGCCCCATGACCCCACTGGAACTAGATGGGACAAAAGAAACAGTCATGAATCTGTTCTGGTTTCTTTGGCTATGAGGATTGAACTTTGGGAGTGGGCTGGGTTTGGAGTCTCTAAAGAAAAGAACTTTGAACTGGGAAAATTATGGGAGAGCGCTTTTAAACCACATTCTGCTGAAAAATATTTAATCAAATATGCTTTTTGAAATATTTTTTTAAACAGCTTTAAAGTAAAGTTCTGCTTAACAGCTGATGGCAAAGGAAAGCTCCCCAATAAACTCAGTAAGTTCTGCTGTTTTAAAAAATGTAAAACTTTTCAAATTGTCTGTAAGCATGAATCCTGGTTATAACTGTTTCTTAATCACTGAAGTAATTGCTTTTTCAGTATAGAGCTTGATCCTTCACAGTGCTGAGCCCCTTTAGACACCATTCAAGTTATTCAGAAGTGAAGTCCCAGTTCAGCAGTGAATTTAAACATGCATTATCCTTTAGCATGTTAGGTCCCACAAAATTGAATGGGCTTTAAGCACGTGCTTAAGTGGCTTTGCTGAATTGAGGCCTGACAGCACTTGTCATCTGGCAGGATCAAGCTCTTTAGCTGTGTCTACAAAAGGGAATTTTAGATAAACAATTCCTGTGGGTGCATTAATGGAACTAATAGTGGAGACAGTAATTCAGATGCTAAGGGCCTAATCCAACTCCCATTCAAGTCAATGGAAAGACTCTCATTGGCATGGACGGGAATTGGATCAGGAATCGGACCAGTTTCAGTAAGAAGTTTATATGGTGGCGGTATGTAGGTTTTTGCAGGGCAACAGACTGATGGTTTCTGGCAGATTATACTGTCACATACAGGAAACTTTCAGTGTTTTCTACATAATGTGTGTAGAATAGATATGATCTGGCAAGGTTTATGTAGAAGGAAATTTATTATATTTTTAAGTTGTGGGATCCATATCAAATACATTAAGCAATGATTAGATTAGTAATAATAAAAGTGGAGGATATATATTGTGGGTGTAAGGATTTTTTTCCAGAGACCTCAACAATCTAACTTCTGCTTTCATAAAGAAATCCCAATATAGAGGCAAACCTATTACTTGAAGATTTGTCTTCAAAAATAATATGCTTACAGTGTTGAGCAGAAGATTTGAGTCTCATTTTAGTACATCTCAACCTCTGCAACAATATTGTGATGACAGATTTAGTACTTGAAAGAAATAAAAGTTTTTAAGAGGGCACAGCTGTTAGATTGTCAGCTTGTGACTTATTAGCTGAGAGGAACCTGCTATGCGTACGGGTGGTCAAGAAATTCCTAACTCAAATGCTTTGGATTTGACAGCCTTCCAAGTGGAGCTGCTGTTGGATAAGCTTAAGCAAAAAGGAGCCTTAAGGAGAGCTCTGTTTCTCCACAACAAACAGCCTGGTCACTCTAAGAATATGACTGTTGTCAAAGGGGGCACAATGCGTTGTGAAGAACTTCAGGCTTTTTTGAGGGTAAGAGGTCACTTCAGTTAAACTTTTAGGGCAAATGTCTTTTGCTTTATTGCACACATTGAATAAAGAGCTGTAATTACCAGAGTCGTCGTTGTTTGCCCTGAATTATTATTGCTATAGAAGAAGGATGGTTTTGTGATTAAAACACGAGGCTAGGTTTGGAGAGCCAGTTCTCAGCCCTGCCACAGACTTCCTATGCGCCCTTGGGGAAATCATTTAAATCTCTCTGCGTCCCTCAATTTCCCATCTATAAAATGGACATACTAACACTAACATTGTCTATCTTGTATATTTAGATTGTAAGTTCTTTAGAGCTGGGATTTTCTCTTAGCTGCTGTACAAACAAGCAAAATGGGGCTCTGATCTTGGTTTGGGACTCTGGGTGCATAATACAACCAATAAATAATAATAGTACCCAATACTGGTAGGCTTTTGATTTGAATCCAGTGCACCTCTGGGTTCTTTTTGATGTGATTTAAGAATGACCGGAATCATTTCTCCCCTCAGGATGAATCTGAGTTTAGAGACAAACTTACTCCGATCACCGTTTTTATGGAATATCGGTTGGATTACAAAACAGCCAAAGACTCAGCTGGATTACAGCCCATCCTCAACCAGTTCACTCCTGCTAATATTAGCAGACAGGTATATTCCTGACAGTTTTTGGTTAAACAGAATAGACAGTGTTTTCAGCCTTTGGTGCCTAAATCCACATAATGGTAAACTAGTGACCTTATTTTCAGAAACACCTCTGAAATATCAGAACACCTAAATATGGATATAGGGGTCTAGCTTTAGGCACTGAATTTTGAAAATGTTTTCCAAATACATGCACATATTTTTTTCTCTTTTATAAGTTACTTTTTTGCATTAGACACACCCTAGTCTTTAGAGCTGAGCCTCTTTTTCACCCATCATACGTAGCTGTATTACAGAAAACAGAGGTCAGGTCAGCATCAGGTGTGCTGGTCCAGAAGGGTGAGAGGCTTTAATCCATTTTCTCATTTTGAGCTGCTGTACGTGCCATACCTATGTGAAGTTTCCAGGGAGAGGAAAAAGTAAGTTACTCACTGTAGCATGCAGTTCACTCCTGCAGCTTATTGGTGTTCCTAGATCAGTGGGCGCTCCTCCTCCCTTTTAACCCAATACCGCAAAAGATGTGGTCACCTCTGAAATTTTTTTTTGCTGTTTGCCATTCTGGAGCACAGGATTCCTAGAAATTGTTCCTGATCTTATGCTTACATTTTTATAAGTTTCAGAGATGCTCTGTAGACTACTAATTTATCCTTGCAGTTCTCTCAAACAACTTAATTTCTACCTTTTTATTCCAAGCTTTGTAACAGTCATTTGCACAGAGAGAATAGTGGAGATGCAACAGTAAAGAAACAGATATGATTTATTTAAGGTGATCTGCAAATGCGATTGATAAATGTAGACATCGGCTTTAGATTTATATAGTGAGCAAGTGTAAAGGGGACATGCAGCATGCATAAAAACAGTTTTTCTTTTTTCATAGTTCATGTATATAGAGACAACTAAACAGTTCCCCTAATTAGAATTGTTCCAAAAAACCTTTGAAAAAAGCAGTGGTGAGGGAATTGTGCTAATGAAGATACATGTTTGAATTAATAGGCTGAACTTATTAAAGCCATATGTATTTGATTTTTGCACAGACACATATTCTGCTGGACTGTGGTGAAGATAATATCTGCAAACCAAAATTGCAGGTTGCAGTACGCAGGTAAATTTCAGTGTTGGAAAAATAAACACCTAATGAATACTATGGAAAAATACTATTGGGAAAGGTAACTTCCTATGTAAGGCTCCAACCCTACATAGATCTTGTGTACTGTGAGTAGTCCCATTGAAAAGAATGGAATGGAATGAAATCATTGGGAGTACACAGAGTATAAAATTTAAGCGTGTGCATAAGTTGTTTTTGCTGGATCATGGCCTAAAAGGGAACTTGTTTTCCCATTGTGACTGAGTGCTGTTAACATAAACGAGTTGTGAGGAGAGACTAAACTCCTGTAAAGACACTGTGGCTGCATGTATATAGTCATCATTGTCTCAGCTAAAGTGAAAACATGTGACAAGGAAAGCAGAGCATGTAGAATCTTCGGCTACAAACCAAAGGGCTATACCACAGTTTCATTAGCTGCAACTAGACGCAGTTACAGACACATGAGAAGGTATGATTTTTATCCAGCAGAGGGCAATCGTACATGCATGCATGAGTATGTATACACATACACACCCCATGATGTGTCAAAGTTTGCAGATGATACAAAATTACTCAAGATTAAGTCCAAAGCTGACTGCAAAAAGTTACAAAGGGATCTCATTAAACTGTGTGATTGGGAACAAAGTGGCAGATGAAATTCAATGTTGAGAAGTGCAAAGTAATTCATATAAAAAAACATAATCCCATCTCTGCGTACAAAATGATGTGGTTTTAATTAGCTGTTACCACTTAAGAGTGAGTTCTTGTAGTCACTGTAGATAGTTCTCTGAAAACATCTGCTCAGTGTGCAGCGGCAGTCAAGAAAGCTAACTCTGTTAGGAACCATTAGGAAAAGAATAGATAATAATACAGAAAATATTATAATGCCACTATAGTAGAACCTCAGAGTTACGAACACCAGAGTTACGAACTGACTAGTCAACCACACACCTCATTTGGAACCGGAAGTACGCAATCAGGCAGCAGAGAGACACAGACACAGTACAGTAATGTGTTAAATGTAAACTACTAAAAAAAATCAATGGAAAGTTTTAAAAAAAAAAAGATTTGACAAGTTAAGGAAACTGTTTCTGTGCTTTTTTTCATTTAAATTAAGATGGTTAAAAGCAGCATTTTTCTTCTGTGTAGTAGAGTTTCAAAGCTGTATTAAGCTGTTCCGTTGTAAACTTCTGAAAGAACAACCCTGAAGTTTTGTTCAGAGTTACGAACATTTCAGAGTTACAAACAACCTCCATTCCCAAGCTGTTCCTAACTTTGAGGTTCTACTGTATATAAATGCATGGAATGCTCACATCTTGAATACTTCATACAATTCTGGTCGCCCCATCTCAAAAAAGTTATATTAGAATTGCAAAAGATACAGAGAAGGGCAACAAAAATGATTAGGTATATGGAACAGCTTCCACATGAGTAGAGATTTAAACGACTGGTTCTGTTCAATTTAGAAAAGAGATGATTAAGGAGGAAAATGATAGAGGTCTATAAAATCATAAATGATGTGGAGAAAGTGAATAAAGAAGTTTTATTTACCCCATCACAGTACACAAGAACCATGGGTCACCCAATGAAAGTAATAGGCAGCAGGTTTAAAACAAATATAAGGAAGTACTTCTTCACACAACACACAGTCAACCTGTGGAACTCATTGCCAGGGGTGTTGTGAAGCTCAAAAGTATAACTGGTTTTAAAAAAGAGAGAGATAAGGTCATGGAGGATAGGTCCATCAGTGGCTGTTAGCCACGATGGTCAGGGACACAAACCTGTGTTCTGGGTATCCCTAAATCTCTGTTTGCCAGAAGCTGGGATAGGACAACAGGGAATGGATAATTGTCCTGTTCTGTTCATTCCCTCTGAAGCACCTCGCACTGGCAACTGTTGGAAGACAGAACACTGGGCTAGATGGAATATTGGTTTGACCCAGTATGGCCATTCTTATACTCTTAGGGCTTGTCTAAACTTACTGCGCTGGTTCGGCGGCAGGCAATCGAACTTCTGGGTTCGATTTATCGCGTCTTGTCTGGACGCGATAAATCGAACCCAGAAGTACTCGCCGTCGACTCCGGTAATCCTGCTCGGCGCGAGGAGTACGCGGAGTCGACGGGGGAGCCTGCCTGCCGCGTCTGGACCGCAGTAAGTTCGAACTAAGGTACGTCGACTTCAGCTACGTTATTCACATAGCTGAAGTTGCGTACCTTAGTTCGAATTGGGGGGTTAGTGTAGACCAGGCCTTACACTTGAGAAATTTTATACCAATTCAGAGAAAATTTGGGTCCCTTGTAGTTTATATGTAACATTTTCAAAGATTATATAGGGAAAATCTTTTACATTTATCTGGAATTATTAGAAAGTTATATAAATGTGTGTGTTTTTTGGAGATGCTGCTTGCGGCTCTGTAGTTAACTTTAAGTTGAGTTTGGCACTGTGTGTGTGTGTGTGTGTACACATTTATATATAAACTGTGTGTTTGTGGTTATTAAAATGGCAAGGGCATACTGGGGATCTAACCTTTAGCATTTATCTACTGTTCTGCTGTTAGGAAGTGTGTGTGTTCTGTTGAGGTTTGTTTGTTTTTTTTAATTGACAAAATGCTTTGTCAGGAACAGTTCCTCCTAATGATATTTCATATTTGCTCCGTTATTGCCAGTGATGTATCTTTTTTCCTTTAAAATCCATTGCAAGTTGTATTTTTGGAGCTATAAAACATTTATTGCAAGTTAACTGCAGTGCCCCTAATGCTCTAGTGCAATGTCAGAATGCCTCGTTTCTGTAAATCCTAGCTGTTAGGCATAACTACTTTAAACATGTGAACACAGTATTCACTTTTGCACTTGCTGTGCTTGCTCAGTGATCAGAAGCAGATCTATATTGGTGATGACAATCCTTTAACCCTGCTTGTCGATGCCCAGAACCAAGGGGAAGGAGCCTATGAAGCTGAACTCTTTGTTACCATTCCACCTCAAGCAGACTTCATTGGTGTTGTTCGTAACAGTGAGGTAAGTTTCTAACTCGCTTTCTTCCTGTCACTAGTCCTGTTGCATTTACTCATGTGGAGGTTTGCAGGATCAGGCTCTTAGTGTTGCACAAGCTTCAGTCTTTAACTAAGCCTAAAAATTCAAATGTTTACCCAAACCTCTTGGCCGTGTAAAATTGGACTGGAGCTTTCATTAGAACAGATATCATTGCAGGAATTCTGTGGTACTTACTTTGTTTCCTGTTAATCTGAAAGTGCTGTAAGGGAAGTGTGTCTTCATCTACAATGATACGTATGTTTCTGGTACCAGTTGAAACCAAAAAGTCAAAGCAATGTGTGGGAAATATTAAAATCACAACTTTCTAATGAATTGTTCTGGCCTCACAGCACACACTCTTGCTTGCCTTATGTAGTTTTGTGGACCCCAACACACCATTTTACCTTTTAGGAAAGAGTTCCCAAAAGTAAGCTATTGTAAGAGGGGCTCTAGATCACCAGTTATTAGACTGGGTGCACTAATATTCTCCTGCTCTAAACCCTCACTAGCTCAATCCCAGAAATTATGGGTATTCTGTGTTAGTCTTCCAATTAGTCAGGTGATCACAATAACTTTGAAATTTCCTGAGCAGATGCCCAGCTGGAACTTCAAAGCTGAATTATTCTGATTCAACAGAGAGGTGTTAAGCAACGATGGATAGACTGCACACAGCCACAGTGAATACACACAGATTATTTCTGGTACAGGTCTTTGAACAACACCTTTGCTAATTAATTTATATTCAAACTAAGCATTTCATATCCTGGGTAAAGAGCTGAGCAAATCTAAGAGATACAGAATAATATCTGGGCTCTTCTGCTCCCTCCCTGCCACACAAGTGAAGAACAAAATCAAAGAGTGGATTCTGCTGGAAATTTTGTAACTGCAGAATCCTCATAAATTAAAGGGCTTCAGTTCTCTTGGTCACATGGAGTATTTGGGATTGACTTTTAACTGCTGCCCCTGTAGCCTTCTGAGATGTTTGTATTTCTTGGAAGGGACACAGATTCTCTAAATGGGTTTTCTTTGGCATCACACGTGCACAGGCACAAGCGACCAATCTCTAAGCACCAATGCTGATTCTTGAAGCTTCTGTGAAGTTTCCCAGCAGTGCTCTGCCTCAGAGTGTGCTTAGATCCCACTGTGCTTCCAGAACTTCCCCCATCCTAGTTTTCTCTCAACACGGTTAGGCCTTTGACCTATAGGATTGTTTAAAATGGCCACAAAGTTGGAGAATGCTGAGATAAATCAGTAAATGCTGTTTTTGCCATGAGTTCTTGCAACCTAGACTGACTGGATTGCTCTGCTTCTGATGTCTTGTGCATGGTTACCTCTGAGGTGTCAACCCTACCCTCAACTGTCCCCCTACCCTCAACTAGTCAGACCAGGGAGGAGGAGGAACAGCCCTCAACAGCTGAATAACCTTAGGTTTGGTTGGACTGCGGGGATGCTAAGACAAACCTTACCTTTGATGCAATTTATCCCACTTCTTTGCTAGCCAAGGTCTGTAGGAAGCACAAAATGAAGTTACATTATCCCTCTTCCATACTCGTAAAGTTTAAGAGAGCACCTGCTCTTAAGAAAAAGAGGGGGGGGGAATCTTTTTGTTTAAGCCTCCTCAACTCTGTTGTTGTTCACTGTCATAGTGGGCACCGCTCCTTTAGTCCCATATGATAGTGTGCCCTTGAGTATCCTGGGTCATACTTCAAATGGCATGTTCAGAGAGGTTTGCCTTCTGCTACCCTAGATCTCTCTCCTGTTACTCATCTGTCGTCAGTTAACTTGTGGACTTATCCAAAACCTGATGTCTCTCTGATAAGAACTGCTTCTGAGGAGCTACTGACTTCGCATAGCATTTTGCCTTCAAAGACTTGTGTCTCTTAAAGTGAAGTATTAATCAAACTCTGAAACTAACTCCCCTGCAGAAAAGAAGTCATAGGTACTTCACATAGGTGTGGAGAACTCAACCTGAGAAATATTTGAGGCTTCAAAATTCATCATTGCTACCCAATATGAGTAAGAGTATTAGACTTTCGTACTGTATATTCGAGAAAACAGAACACCACCTACCTCGTGAGGTTTTCGCCTCCAGATTTTTTCCAGAGCTATTTGCTACTAGATTATATTAAGATTAGCCAGTAATATTTAAATGAATGCAACTTACTTGCAATTTGTTCCTGTCTTTCATACTGATGCCAGAAAATATTGCACTGCTCTTCTTTAAGATATGCCTGTTTTTATTGCAGGCTTTAGCACGTCTATCATGTGCATTTAAAACTGAGAATCAAACTCGCCTGGTGGTCTGTGACCTTGGAAATCCCATGAAGGCTGGGACTAAAGTAAGTCAAATGCGTGGCTGGGGTTTAAAAGAGGCAGGAAGATGACTCTTCATATTCTTGGAGAAAGATGCACACTCATACTGCTAGAAGATGTAATCTCATTGACATTTAGATCTCAAAATATATTTTAAGCCACCTACATGTTAGAGTAGTTCAAAGAAAACATTCTGATAATTGGCTGCAAGTTTGCCGGTAAACTAATGTCTGAAAAGAATGTACATGGTTTTTATGATGCAACTTTACCTAGAATTATTCTGTAATAATTCTGAGCACTGTTATATAGCACTTTTCACCCATAAATCTCGAGGCCATTTACATAAGGGAATACATATCATTTCCAACCATTTTAAGGATGGGGACGCTGAGGTGCAGAGAGAGTAAGTGATTCACCTTGGGTGAATTAGTACAAAACTCAGAAATGAATCTAATTTTCTTGACTCCCAGACATTTGTCCAGTTTACTAGACCGTGCTGCCTCCTGGTGCAGAACGTGGGGTCTGGGAATATGTAAAAGCAAACTGGGGAAATGTGAAGCAAATTTTACTTTTTCTCTGAGGCAGTATTATGACAACTCAACCTCAACCAAGTGAGAGAGGCACCACTTGTTCAGTTGGATGCCCTTATTGCTAGTTCAGTCTGCCTTCTCCTCCTCTGTGACCCCGGGCCTTGTGCAATTTCAGTGACAAATAGTAGTGCTGAGCACTTTTTGTTATGAACTTGATTCTGTTTCCACTAAACCTTGGTCACTTGGTTTTGTTTCTAAGCTATTAGCTGGGCTGCGTTTCAGTGTGAATCAGCAGTCAGAGATGGACACCTCCGTGAAGTTTAACTTACGGATCAGAAGGTATGGAACTAGATGCTAACACCACTCCTCCGAATCTACTTTACGCTGTAGCTAGTACTGAATAGATACCTTGGTAAATGACAAAGCTATGAACTGATCATTTACAATGTAGTTCTAAGCTAATTTCTTCCTTTCTATTTGGTAAATGTTCTATCATGGATTTAACTTGCTTTAAAACACTTCTCTGTTGTTTGTAATGTAGGAAAAAAGTCAGTTCTGTTTGTATACAATTGATTTTCCTTCCACATGATGTGGCACAAATGAAATGGTGCTATTTAGTGCCAATGGGTACAAAACCAGATGAGGTATTTGAAGTGGAGCTTAATATTTTGCATTCTCGGTTCAGTTCAGATCTCCTCTTCACACATGCAGTGCCAAAATGTGAAATAATGTGTGCATTTGAAGGATTAGCAGGAGGCTCTGTTTTAAAAATGAACTTTGCTTGGACACTCCAGCCCTTCTATGGGTGGGTCTGCACTGCAGCTTGAGGTGTGATTGCAGCTGGGTTAGGCACACCTGCACTAGCTGTAATCTAGTTACCATGCTACAAATAGTAGCGAAGGCATGGGCTTCAGCTCAGGCTATACAAGCCCGCCTGGAACGCTGAGTATGTACTTGTGTTGCTAGTCTGAGCTGGCGTCCGTGCTGCTGTATCGTCACTGCTATTTTTAGCTGTGCTAGCTAGATTAAAGCTAGTGCAGTTACCCTGACCTGAGACTCAGTAGTACCTCCCATTGCTATGCAGGCATGCTCTTAAGAGAATGTTAGGCCAGGCTTGTACATCTAATGAACTTGTGACCGTCGGAGCTGCTACTCCATGCCAGGGCTATTCACCTATGCTGTTCAGAGCAGAGACCATTTCTTTGGTTTTTGTACAGCCCCTGGCACAACCAGGCCTAGACCTGAATGGTGACTTCTGGGCAATACTGTTAAAAAATAGTAAATATATCAGGAGCATATGAATGGAGTAGATTTATGTGCTTGCTGGAGAAAACACAGGCCTCCTGTGATGCATAGTAAATAGGAATCTATCTCTCTGGTTATTATATATACGTCTCTTAAGTTAACTCTGAGCTTCAAATGTAGCACCTTGTCCTTGAGGCATCATGTGAATTTGCCTCATTCCCTGGGGACTTTGTCCCCAGAACCCAATGAATGAATTACACTCACCCATATATGCATTTTCGCTCTCCAAAGCTGATAATATGAATAATAATTTTAGCCCCTTCCTTCAATTTTAGTGGCACAGCAGTTTGCCTTGGTGATCAAAGGCTTCGTAGCACTACAAACCCTTTGATCTCACATAGCTGTCTGGTTCAGTTTTATTCCCATCCTTTGTATCAGCCAATGTACTGTTGCTTCTGGCCAGTGGCATATAACTCTAGCTCACCTCCCTTGGAAAAGGTGGGCACCACTGGGCCTCCTAGCTTCTCCCTCCCTCAAAGGTGAGAGCAATCACCAAGGCACCTGGTTCCCTCTATCGGAGGAATAACAGTCCCTGCAGATCCTCTTTCCCCAGCTTCCTCCATGCAGAATGGTGGGGGGGGGGGAGGGGGAGCTGCTACAGCACCTCCCAGGTCCCACCTCAAGAAACTCACCTGCCTGACTTCCGATTGCCACCTCCCTCAAAAACCATCCCCCACCATCTACCTCTGATAGCTCCCCAACCCTTTTCGCCCCTGATCTCTCATGAGGGCAATCAGTTGTGAGGAGATGAACTGAGTCAGCAACCCAAGCATAATCTACTACAAGTTAATATAAGGGAGAAATGCACGTTTTATGTAACTGTTTCAGAGGGCAAACACAACAGGATAGAAATTGCTTCTGCAGAATGTGAGAGGGGAACTGCAGCATTTAGTGACATGTGACAGGTCCGAGTAATATGACAGATATGTCCCACTTCTCTCTTCTGTGCCTTTCACTGCACTCAGAGGTGTGCACTGCGTGTCAAAAAATGACTCCCCAGTCAAAAAATAGATGTAACGCTCCCAAGAGTGACAAAAGAGGGGGTGCCCTTGTTTTTAACAAACCCCAAATTGGTTGTGAGGTCTAAACTTAGATTTCACCAACAAACTGTACCAAGTGCAAACTCCTCAGGCACTTTAACAGCCTTAACACAGAGTCACAGACAGTCCCCTTGGGTACTCTGATCTGTATTGCCACCCAGATCTCTGTGATAGATGTCTCCTTATACCAAGGATCACAGCAATATTCAGGTTACTCCTGCTCCCAAAGGACCAGTCACTTACCACAGGTCAATTGCACTTAAGGTCTCACATCAGTGACAGTACTTGTAGACAGTCCTGTAGTAAACTATATGAAGATTTATTAAATAGGAAAAGGAAACAGAGTTACTTACCAGGTTAAAGCAAACAGACACAGACACACGAATGAATTACAGTTTTAGGTTTCAAAGAGTAATATAGGCTTCTATAACTAGCAAGCTCTACTTGACCTTTAGAGCTAACCTATGCTTCAGCTGGGGATCTCTTGTTTATGCCTAGAAACACTTCCACCTCCCTGATTCCAAGCAGCATGGAGATACCTATTTGCTTGGTATGGGGTTTTTATTCCCCTCCTGCCATGTGCTCTGAGCTGCAAACTCAGCTGATGGGCAGAATCCACTTGCATGACTCATATTCTCGGGGAGGAGAGCAGAACAACAATAAGAGTCTTCAGTCCTTTTGTTGAGGGTTTCTCAGTCCAGACATAGGGAGTTTTCAGTTGCAAGATCCAACCAAAGCCCCTGTTATGGTGGATCTTCTGTAGAAGAGCAGTTCCCCACACTAATTAATGTTCCTCTCCTGTATGGCGAGAATCGCAGAGGCTCACAACAGAACCGCTCACATATTACAGTATGGAACGTAGACACTGCAAGTAAGATGAATGCATGCAGCAACTCTCGTCTAAACACTTTCTTAAAATTCTAATAATTTATCAATATCAACCCACAAGTGAGCCATACAGATTCCAGCTACATATCTGTTAGTGTCCAGCTGAGACACGAGCACCTTGACATGAGCTGGCACCTGGCCCACCAATGTCACAGGTACAACCCGGCATCCAAAAGGGTATGATGATTGCTGCCTAGGAGGAAAATTATTGCTCTGCTACATGTAATTTGTAATTACAACAGCTGAGAAGAAAATAGAGAACATTTAGGAAATCCTTACAGAGGAGGCAATGTGTTCTAGTGGATAGAGCACTGGTCTAGGATTCAGGAGACCTGGATTCTATTCCCAGCTCTGCCACTGGCCTGTTGGATGACCTGGGGCATCCTCTCTCTGCCTCAGTTTCCCCTTCTGTAAAATAGGGATAAAGAATTGATGAAAAGCTTTTATATAGGAGCTGGAACGTGCTAGATTGTATTGGTATGAGTAATCCTAGCATTTATAAGTGACAACTGCCCTATGATCTAGTACACCCTTCTGTAGGTTTTAAATGTAGGGTTCAGTGCCCAGCTGCTGATTAGTGTAGGCAGGGGATGAGGTATGCAGAGATGACTTTAAGGCACTTTCTTGCATCCCCAACATTGGGGCTAGATGAAGGCCAACGCCAGCCCTTGGGGCAAGGTAGAGCAGCCTAAGAGCTAGATAGGGGCCATTATGTAGCAATGATCACTGGGGTACATTTTGCTCTGACCCTGCCTCCTCTAGCCCCTCGATTGCCCCATATGCCAAGGAGAGTTAAAGTGGAAGGGCTGGCGTAGTCAGCTACACCAGCTTTATGCCAATTGATTTTTCCATGGCAGTAGAATATTTAGGGCAGGTTTAAGGCCCATTTATTCCGTACAATATGGCAAAGTGAAGCAGAGTATCTGGCCCTTCATTTTTAGTGCCTCTCCTTTTGCCCCGGTGACACAGGAGTCACATAATAATGTTACATAACATGTGCTTAACGCTTGAAAAAAGAACCTTGTTCATTCCATTTAACAAATGGACTTATCTTCTTTTTCAGCTCCAATCTATTTGACAGTGTAAGCCCAATAACATCTTATCAGGCTGACCTTGCCATCTTAGCATCTGTTGAAATTAGAGGGTGAGTGTTGATACTAATTTAGCAAGTGTCTCTTTCTCAGATGAGTGGTTTTTTTGTTTTTGTTTTTTGGTAAACTTCCTTGCAGGTCTTGCTTCTTATTGAGCCTTGGAGGTTTTGTAATAGAAAAGTAAACATGGATTCATGTCGTCATCTTTGGGTCTTTAAGTGAAACCTAAGTAATTTGGGATCCCAAGTCAATTTTGAAAATGGGACTTGGGTTCCTAAGTCACTTAAGTGCTTTTGAAAATGCTACTCTTCATCTTTATAATTTGTTCAAAGAACAGTATGTAAAAATTACTCCCAAAAAATCACCTTCTGAACAGACTAAGAAAATACACTTTGAGTCCAAAACTGCCAAAAAATTTTTTTAGAATGTCAAAATACTCTCCAAATATAGGTCTAGAGTAGCTTGTCCTTTTCAGCCTTAGGTATAGTATCTGTGAGGCTGTGATGAGACTCTCCTACTGCTATTTATTGAAAGCCACACTTCACCGAACTGTTAAATGGTCCTTCTGATCAGCCAGTCAACTCAGGATGCCTCTCACTACATATTTTAATGTTCCTGACTAGCTTTTATTTATATATTTATTTTACAAAGAGCACTTTTCTGTGCAGCTCTTAAACCTCTGAAGAATCCTGACTGTTCAGTGAAGATGTTAATTTTTTTCTTGCTGGAACACTAATATTGCTCACAATCATTGAGGCCTTGCATATTTTTTAGGGGAAAAGTGAAAATCGCCTGTGAGGCACCATTTTCTTTAATTTTTACTTCCCACCAGAAACCTACTGCATTAATAAGTTCCTTGAGATCCTGGTGCTGTTAAACCTTCATGTTTAAAATGGAAGAAAAATTAGTAAAACCACCATTACCAACCAGGTGCTGGCTGAGTTCTATGTATGACCCTACCAATCAGATGCCCCTATCATCAACACTGCTCACAGTTGAATTTTTCACCACAGAAGGTTGTCCAGATAGCATGTATTAATTTTATACTATGACCCCAAACTAGAAGAATATGAAGAAAGATCCCTCTGAGAGAGAATTATTCTACACAGTATATTGAGCAGAAGATCAAGCATTTTATACAACCCCCCCCACACACTTCTGCTCATTCCAACATCCAGTATTTAGGATGGAAAGGTCAGTGTCAGTCAGTGTTAGTTTTTAGATATTTGTAAATTTAGTTTTCTCGAGTCTGCATTATGAAAGCCTTAGGGTCAATTTTTAGAAATTAGTAGTTCATTAGGCTAAATATTTGATAGCTTTGTTTATTCCCTTCACTATGTAGTGTCTCTTCTCCTGATCACATCTTCCTCCCCATTGCAAACTGGCAACCCCAGGAGAATCCAGAGACAGAAGAAGACATAGGACCTCTAGTTCAGCACATATATGAGGTATGTAATAGTTACTGATTTGAGGTCCGGGATTCTAGCCAATAAATAACGGGAAGGAGGAAATATTTTAGTTAAGATTTCCTTTATGGTAAATGTGCTTTACTCCATGTGGTTGTTCAATAGGAACTTAGAATTTGCTGCATTGAGTCAATTTAGTCCATTGGTTCAAGCCTCTGAGGAAGGCAAAAATACTAACAATTGATATAGCCAGCTGTGCAGTGCTGTACGTTGCAGTTAGTGGGACTTGAGAAGAAATTCCTCTCTGATTCTTACAGCAGTCAGCTTATATCTGAATCATAAGCCCCTATGCTATTTTACGTAACTGTGCATGTTATTGGCCATAAAATCATCCTTTAGAAAACTATACAAATTATCTGGTCGCCTGAATCTTGCAACAGTGAAACCAATAAAATGACTACTCAGTGTGTTAATTATTCTGGACACTCAGCTATACTGTAATTATGCAGTCATTATTACAAAAGCCTTTTGCCTTGAAAATTAAAGTCTTTTGAGAGAGCCTTTTTTTTTAAGCAACTATCACAGCTTTCGTCTGTGTTCAATTAATTTTTTTAAATAGTTTTTTTTGAAAGACTGACTGTAATTCAAGTTGTTATACAACCAATAAGGTACTGCTTTATCTAAAAGAATTATTCTTATCATATATCTGACATGTTCACAACATACATACAACTTTGGATAAGAAATGTACAATATCTCTCACTTTGGGCAATGTAGTACATTTAACAAATGGAATTTCTTGAAGGCAGAAAAATATCTTTCCTTTGTTTTTTCAGAAGAATCTCCCCTTTTCAGCAAATTATTTCAAGTAATTATAAGTTAGCTTCTTGGGAGATGAAATTTCTTTCCATAGTAACACTGGTGATACTCTGATTGTACTGACAGTCAGGGGAAATCTTGTAGATGCTCCTTCATATAATTTTAAATATATACTAGTGCCTACTGAGCCATTAACAAAGGAAAGAAGATAGTCTTACACAGTCATTAATTTTCTTCTCATCACTAGTTGAGAAACAATGGTCCAAGTGCCTTCAGCAAGGTGATGCTAAATCTTCAATGGCCTTACAAATACAACAACAACACCCTGCTGTATATTATGCAATATGAAATTGATGGACCCATGAACTGCACTTCAGATATGGAGATCAACCCATTGAAAATTAAGGTAAGCAGAGACTTTTGTAATGCCATGCTTGGGTATTGAGTCGGGTTGGGTTTTTGTTCCTGTCGTTTGCTGCATACTATAAACTGTGAAATATAAGATTATTTATATAGACCAGACCCTCTGCTGATGTAAATAAGCATAGATGCTAGTTTTGCTGGTTTCACTCCTATTGAGAATTTGCCTATTTTCTCTATTCTTTTTTATGTATTCCCTTCTATGTTTTGTTATACCCTGGCTCCTTGTATGAGGAGACACCAGCTGGAAGGATAGGTAGACACCAGTTTTTTCAGCCAAAAGTTCAGATCTAGTATCCCACATCTTTTTTTATTTTTATTTTTTTAAACTCATGTTGGCATAGTTTTCAGTCCACAGCAATGTGTAGCCTTTTATTTTATTTAAAGTGAATTTTGTAATGTGGGTAACACAATAACACTACCGTGGTTCAGCTGTGGCAGCTACAGTTTCAAGCTTAACAGAGTAAAAGTCACCTCTGCTACTTGCTTCAGAGTTAGAGTCTCTAGGAACACATAAAAACCAAAGGTAGTGACTACACATACATTCACAAGTACAAGGTCTAGACTGTTTTACAATTTTTATTAAAGTTACAATTAAAGGTAAGGTTACCCAAGCACATAGAAATTCTATACATACCTATGCATAAGTTACAAATATAGTTATATTCACATCCTTAACAACAGTGTTAGGGTCTGATGGGTCTCTACTGGCTTGATCATCAGTAGAGGATGGTTCCTGATGGAGTCTCCCATAGGGAGTTCAATTTTCCCATTCTGGGCATCCTCTTTTTATAATGTGATTCTGTCTATACCTACATTCTGCGCATGTCCATAAAAGTGTCAACCCTCTTTCTCTTATTGGTTTGTGTCCCCTGAAAACTTAAGGGACCCCAATTTTCTATAGGCTGTATAAGTTCCCTTTATTCTCATTAGCATTGATGCACAACCTGTATCCCGTGGTTGAGACATGTCGGATACAGATGTGCCTTTACAGTATTTTTATGATCTAATATTTATTTTCTGGGTAATTTAACACAATATTACCACTTGGTGCCTCTTTTCCCATAATCTTAGGGCATCGAGTTATTTTCTGGTCACTCGGGTCATCATTTCTTGTCTCCAAGACCTAAAATAGCTAAGCTAAAATCTTGCAGGCCTCAGCCTACAGGTTCTTGCATTTCAGCTTGCCATGTCTGATTCTTGGTTCTTCTAAATACTGATCGATCTTATACTTTTATAATCTTACAAATTAACTCTAATTAACATAGAATGAATATATATGATATAACATATTGATTAATCATAACATCACACAATAAATGAATAATAACTAAAAACATTGGCTACAAATGGAATGTTACTTAACCTACATTTAAACAGCAACATTCCACAAGTTGTTTTGTTATTTATGTAATATTTTTATTTTTCAGTTTAGTAGGAGACATTGCATTATTGTTTTTATTACTACTTATTTATCTAAGGCCTGATCTAAAGCACAATGAGGTCAATGGAAGTCTTTTAATTGATTTCAGTAGCCTTTGGATGAGGCCCAGTGTGCCACAAAAGTATTTTATATATAATACACAATGATATATATTTCTCTCATGCAATTTCAATATACTGTATAAATATAGTGTGTACATATATATGCAATTTCAAATCCCTCACAAGGATAAATGGGTATTTCATATGTGGAACCCAGAATAGTATAGTGTCCGTTAGGTCTCAAATGTGAAATCTGGAAAAAGAATTCCCAAATTGGAGGAATTGCTAAGGCCCACAATATCCTACCCACAGTACCCTATTTCAAATCCCTCCTTAAATGATACAAATGTGTGTAGGTAAGTGTAACGTACAGTGCTTGTACCAGTTTCTTAGACTCAAATACATTAGAAGTGTTGGGGAGAGACCCTTGAATATGAGATTGCTAAATTGAAAGTGCTCTATTGACAGCTTTAAGAATAAATTCTTTGCTCATTCAAGGCATGAAACTTCCATTGACATCAGCTAACATTCTACTAATTGAACTGGCTGAACTGTATTAAAAAAAAAAAAAATTGAGTTTGGTGAGGCAAGAATTGGACACTGCAGGGCTCTGAATTAGGTTGTATTAAACATCTATGTTAATGATCTAGGAAAGGGAGTGAACAGTATGTTAATTAAATTTGAAGATGATGCTAAATTTTGGAGATTTGCAAACCTCAGCTAGGACAGAGACAAAGGGACCTATCAGGATTAGAAACAAGGACAGATACATCTTTTGAATAGGTTCCATTCTGCTGCACGTACCAGAAAGTTCCAGACTAGGGCTGTGTGCAACTCATAGGTTTTGATTTACCCAAGTTTTGTGAAATCTTTTAGGTGAGGTCAGTTTGAATTTTTTCTTGACCTAGTTTTGCTTTGCTTGAAGTTTACAGGCACCCAGAAAGTCAATGCAAAACACCAATAAACTTGAGTTCATTAAATGGTTTTGCTATGCAATTGATATGTTCATGTCTGTGTTGCAATGACATAGCAACAAAATTATCCCTGGTTTCAAGGAATCCATTTGCAAAGTCACTTTTTTGCTTTCTCTGGAATACAGAAACAGCAATAACAATTAAGCAAAAACATGTGAATGACCCAGTCAAAGAAGTTTGGCTAGCTGTTGGCTTGTAACCCAATTTCTGCACACTCCTAAGTCTAATCAGTAGTAGTAGACTATCATAGACTATTAGGGTTGGAAGGGACCTCAGGAGGTCATCTAGTCCAACCCCCTGCTCAAAGCAGGACCAATCCCCAGACAGATTTTTGCCCCAGATCCCTAAATGGCCCCCTCAAGGATTGAACTCACAACCCTGGGTTTAGCAGGCCAGTGATCAAATCACCGAGCTATCCCTACCCCTTCACCGAGCTATTCCTCCCCCTACTACTTTAAGTAGTTCTTAAAGATCTCAAATCACATTTGCCAAGAGTAGAGGTATTAGCCTGGTGTCGTAGACACGTTCTTTTTAGGTAATTACTTTTGTCTACTTAAAATTCCACGGCATTCCCAATAGTATGTGGCAGTGTTCTCCCAGTCCTATACTAAACTGTGGTGAAATGTTGCTCTCTGCAGTTAAAATGTTGCTGTGTTCCACCCCAGAGGTGATTGCTTCTGTTAAGTTATTCCTGTATATGTATTTGGTAGTTTGTAAAGCATTCTAAGATCCTTTAGGATAGAAGACACTATATAAGATATTGTTTATTATTTGTGCCTTTCTTGATGTAACCCTAGATTTCAGTTCCTAAAGCAGATGAGAAGAATGAAACCCTTAGGGATGAAGATAATCGTGATCACCATATAAATCGAAGAGATATAACTGCCATTGAAGGCGATGTACATACTTTGGTAAGCGCTATAGTAGCTCTTGCACTGATATATTTCAGCTGTCATCTTTTGCTCTTTTAATGGAGAGATGAAAACTTTGGAAATAGTTTTTTAGAAAGGAAAAAAATGCATTTGATAATCTAGGGCCTTGATTTTTCCACGTTTCCATTTTTAGTGGAACATATGTAATTGTGCAATCAATTAGTTAGATGTCCGAATGCATTTGTGCCCACAGTTACTTGTAGGCATGGGAATTGAGTTGAGGCCTTTTTCAATGTCAGGGTCTCCATATACTATGCTTTTCTGTAGAGTTGGGAGATTGACAGTTGGATGGGGGAGATGTGAGAAATCGGGGTAACTGAGGAGAGGTATAATGACTGGGTGAGCCCTGGGGGCATCTTCACAGCCCTGGATTGCAGTGACATTAGAGCATACTCTGCCTAACTGACCAATGGACTTTCTGCCCTCCTGCTCCTGATGTTTGGAGGGACCTGTCCCTGTTTTCTGGATAACAGCAGGGAGTGGGAAAACTTCTGAGCTCTTGTGGCCTCTCAGCTTCCAAGGGGACCCAATGTCCACAGGAAGTGTGGGGATCATCTGTGTTTCTCTTTGAAAGGAGCCAGAAATGCTAGATAGAGGGATTTTGGAGATCGACTCTGCAGAAGGAGGAAAACGTAATAATATAGTAATAATAATGTAGAGAGTCCACTTTATCTAGTAGGTGAGGGAGCAAATGTAGAGGGAATCTGGGGCGGGGGGCGGTTATGGTTTAATGGGGACTCTTTAGAAAGGATAATTCTAAAGAAATGTTTAAATGGTTTGGAACCATCAAGCTGTGTATCCACCTGTTGTTGCTGTCACCCATGAATTCCTTCCTTCGCTTCCCCTTTTCTTTCTCTTGTTTGTTATGCTCGATTCTTGTGCCTTGTCTTTAATTGGCTGGGGCAGGGTCCATGTCCACCTAGTGTTTGTATAACACCTAACAAAGTCAGGCCCTAGTTCTGATTTGGGCCCGTTGGCATTACTGTCATATAAATAAAGTTACTCACTGGAGTATCAGTCTATTCTGTAACCCTGAGACTGTGAAATAGACAATGAATTTCTCCCCATTTCTGTGGAATGAACCTGTCATACCTTTGGGAAGGGCAGTCTGCTGAATCTGCGTGGGAGAAGTGGTGGGAGTACTTCTGGGATTGGTGCTCTGCTCAAGAGGCCGGCATCAAGGCAGAGCCATAGGCACCGACTCCGTGGGTGCTCTGGGGCTGGAGCACCCACGGGGAAAAATTGGTGGGTGCTTTGCACCCACCGGTAGCACCCCACTCCAGCTCACCTCTGCCTCCGCTCTACCTCCTCCCCTGAGCGCGCTCGGGGAAGAGGCGGGGCTGGGGCGGGGATTTGGGGAGGGATCCAATAGGGGCAGGGAGGGGGCGGAGTTGGGGGTGGGGGGCGCGAGCACCCACCGGCACTAAGGAAAGTTGGCGCCTGTGAGCAGAACCACCAGAACACACATCCCAGGATTATTTGCTATAAGGCCGTGATGGGGAGAGGACAAAGAAAAGGATCAAAGTGTACTTGCATCCTGTGTTGGGGGGAGTGGGTCTGTGAAGTAGAAAATGGGGATTATCTGATCGGGGGGAGGAAAGGGGGTGGGGGGAGATTCTTCTCCACATAAGAGCTCCAAACTCCTATACCTCCAGTGCCAAACATTCCTTTCTTAAGAGTCTGCCTTTGCCCAGCCTTCCCAATGGCTCGGTAGGCTCTCTAACCACCAAAAATTATATCCTGTATCTGGAGTCTGTATTCTAGCATTTTCAGGAAGACTGATTACAGGTAGGTTCCATTTAAAATACAACCTGCACTGTCTGCAATAACCCCAATAGCTTCCCCGAATTAGAAGAGGAGGTACTGCAGAATAGCAAATAGTGAATTTTAATAGCACCTATTACAGATGATACAATACAGTAGGTTTCTTTAGTCTCTAACATCTATGATTTATTATATGTGAGATTTCAATTGATTCACTAGCTTGACAAATAACTCAGTGTTTCAAACAACTCTGAGACAGGTGAAATCAAGGACACAGTTTCTGAATGACAAGAATATGCTGCCAGTTTGTTTTTATCTTGTACACCCAAGGCAGGGTGATGGTTGCATCCAAATGGTATTGTATAAGCATAGCTACAGTTCTGAATGTCATGTCAAAAAGGAAGGGGAAAAGAGGCAGCCTTGTATTGTACCTCTTTCAGTCTGAGCTGTTGATGATCTAATCCCATTAGTTAACGAGGATGCTACTGGAAAATAGAAATGTTTAATCCAGGTTAGAAAAGCCAGCCGAACTCTGAATTTCCTTGGCATTGCTTACAGATAAGGGACTGTGATGCAGTCCCTGGGATGCAGCCTGGGACTGTGGGACCGCTGTACCCCCTTAACTCTCCACCCTGGTCTCTCTCTCACAATGCTTTGCT
Source organism: Terrapene triunguis (assembly GCF_002925995.2). NCBI lineage: Eukaryota > Metazoa > Chordata > Testudines > Emydidae > Terrapene > Terrapene triunguis. Next base: position 46,835,902 of record NW_020664413.1, read on the forward strand.
AGTGACAAGCAGCAAACCCCTCCAGGTGCTATCATCGCTCAGCACAGCAGCATGTGGAGCTCCTCACCCAGCTAGATTGCATGAATGCTTCCAGAGCCACTCATGAATCACACAGAGAAAGGCACCAGCCAAATCTCCCCAGCTCCCAGGAATATACCATCTTTCACTGCTCAAGACCCTTTATTGAGCAGTGCAAGTTTATTAATTAGTTCACCACTTCAGCAATGGAAAGTGGATATATACCAGCCTTTGTAAACCTGAGCAGATTTACCAAACGCTTCAGGGAAACTCACTGGTAAAGATAAACAGTAAAACAAGTTTATTGACTACAAAAGATAGATTTTAAGTGATTATAAGTGACAGGCACAAAGTCAGAGTGGTTACCAAAATAAAAAAATATATAAACACGCAGTCTAAACTCTCAATCCTATTAGACTGGGCAACATCTAGATTAAGCAGTTTTTCTCATCCCACTGGATATTGCAATTCATAGTATGCAGGTTTCACCCTTGAAACCTGGACCAGTCTTCTCTGTTGGAGTCTTCAGTCTTCTGAATGTCCTTGTTGCTTGCAGCATAACGGGAGGAGAAAAGGCAAAGCATGGGGCCCCTGTGTTCTGTTTTATACCCTTAGTCCATGTGCTTGGAGAAGCATGTCTGGTGGGCATTGCTGAGTCACAAGGTGACGCAATACCCCTGGTGTGTCTCCTGTGAGTGAGTCATTGAATTGTAACTCCTCTGCTGGACAAAGGCTGGTGATGTCTGTTCTGCACCCACCCGGGCGTTGGTTACCTCCCTTGTCGTTGTCTCTGGAGAGCTAGTATCTGGGCGCTTCCCAAACCCACAGCATATTTTAGTGAAAACCATACAACACAATTCTTATAATTTTATATGCATTAATGATGCAAATATTTAGATGGAACAATGGGTTTCAGCAGATCCCCTGATACCTCACATGGCATCCTTTATTTGCAATATCACAATTATATATAGATGAGGAACATGGGGTTACAGGACGCTCCCCCGAGGTATCACAGGGTCACTCTCCCTTACTGAAGGCCTTTTGTCCAATTTATCAACAATGCAGCAGCAGAATGTTTCATCGGTGTCTGATACAGCAGGTGGAATCTTTGGCATAAATCTTTTTCTAAAACCTCTGTGACCTTTGTATGAAGGGCAACAACACTGAAGCACTTAGATTGGGTCTGTACAGTTATTTGACACATGGTACACAATAAAATGAGACGCCAAAGCTTCCACAGTTTCTAGAACAAAGAGAGAAAGTAAAGCAGTCTTGTCAGTTATCCAGGGCCGGCTCTGGCTTTTTTGCCGCCCCAGGCAAAAAAGCCTCCGGCCGCGTGCCCCCCCCCCCCG
>NW_020664413.1:46837374-46859982 GCF_002925995.2 Terrapene triunguis
CCCGGCGGGGGCTCCGCTCTCCCCCCGGCGGCCGGGGTGAGGGCGCCAGGGGGGAGGGCGGCCGAAGCCCTGGGAGGAGGGCGGCGAGCCCCGGCGGGGGCTCGGCTCTCCCCCCGGCGGCCAGAGCGCCGGGGGCAGGGCAGCGAGCCCCGTCTGGGGCTCGGCTCTCCCCCCGGCGGCCAGAGCGTCGCCCCCCTCCAGGTGCCGCCCCAAGCACCAGCTTGGTTGCCTGGTGCCTGGAGCCGGCCCTGCAGTTATCATATTAACAGGAATAATTTCTATTTGAAATAATTTTTTAGCTATGTTCTCTGGGATTGGAGGATAGTACAATCTGAAAGGATTTGTGCTTCTCCTCGTTTAAGGGTATTTATCTTAAATAATGGAATTTGGCCTTTACATGTTGTAACAAAAATATATTGCATCATGAGTTTGTGATATCCAACTGTGAAATACAATGCTATGGAAATCTATAACTGAGAATACATCGGGTACAATGTACCATATTTTGTAGAAATATGTAACCTTTCTAATGAACACACTGAACAATTACGAACTCCAGCATTCAGTGAGAGTTCAGATCAGCACACATCTTACTAAAGTATATATCTGTAATGCATATCCTGGAATGGCCATCAAATATTTCTAATCATGGTACAAAGGGGCCTTAAAATTGGGTTAAATCAATAGAGTTTGTTAATTGCAAAATTATGGAATTTCGCTATGGATTTCCCAGTCACTTGAATGATTTATGGAGTTTCTATTGCACATTTGAATATAGAAATTATCTAATGTGTAGCAATTGATGTAATGTCATTTGTGTCTTTAAGACTGAATGTAGACATAGTAATGAATTTTCATCAGTGAGGTAACCATTCCTCTTGTCGCACGTAGGGCTGTGGAACTGCTGAATGTTTAAAAATAGTCTGCCAAGTTGGCCGCTTGGAGAGGGGAAAGAGTGCAATATTGTATGTAAAATCCCGCCTTTGGACCCAGACCTTTATGAACGTAAGTGCCTATTAGTTCACAATCTCTCCCACCTTCTGAAACATGAAAAGTCTTTTTACATCCAGCATGTAATATCAATTTTGGTTTTTTTGCACAGAAAGAAAACCAGAATCATTCGTACTCACTCAAGTCATCAGCCTCATTCAATGTTATAGAGTTCCCTTACAAGAACCTTTCATTTGAAGATATCCACAATTCTACAGTAGTAAGTCATTTTTGTCTGAACATGGTTTGACCCAATGCACATTCAGTTGAAATTAATACAAGAAATAGAATGATCAAAATGAAGCACATAAATTCACCTTCATAATGCTACTACATTTTAACTAACTCTTAGTTTTATATATTAAAATTATTTATACATATAAAATTAAGAATAAAACCAAACATTTTCAATCTGAAAACTAGAATACTAGCATTTGGCATGTAGGCTGTCATATATCTATATTGACAATACTGTGGGCAAATAGACCTAGTTAATAGATACAAATCAGTCTACATACTGACCGTCCTGAATCACTCAAAGAGCCTGTAAAACTTGTTCTGATGTTCAGGATTATATTTAGTCCTTTATTGAGAAATAAGGTTTACTGATGTCACAGTGGTGGCACTACCAAACATATCTTAGGGCCCAATTCGGCAGACATATGCGATATATGCTATTTATCATTCATCTTTGACCGCTTCATCTGCCTTTTGCCTACTAATCTATGTCTGCTGGGACTGCTTCTAATATTCCGAAGCTTTCCAGCATCTACCATGTTGTGGGTCTCTTCCCTCCCCCCCCCTTAACTCTTCCAGAGAAATATTCCCTTCTCCCCATCCCCCCACACACACATTACACTTGCCAGACCCCAGAATGGACAGTGTTAAGTCCTGCACCATTGACAGATGTGAAGTCCAATATCTTGTGACCAAACTGGTGCAATAAGAAAACCAGGAATGGTAGAAATCTTCAGTTTTCTAGTCTTTGTAGGGTGGAATGGTTTGAACTTAAAAATTATGACATTCTTATTTATTATTTATTAATATTAATAATAATAATCTGGTACTGCAGTAGTGCCCAACAGCCCCAGTGAAGAACCAGAACTATATTGCACTAGGCAGTGTACAAATGCAGAACAAAAAGATGAGCTCTGCTCCAAACCGCTTAACAATCAAAGTATAAGGCAGTAGACAACAGGGTGATACAAAGAGGAGGAGAAACAATGAGGCAGCAGTGGTCATCATGAGAAACAGCGATCTCGGCTCACCAGCTCTCTAACCATGGTCAAGACTTTTGTAGGCATCACGGCAAAAGAGAGTTTTTACAGAGGGATTTGGAAGAGGACATTCTTATACAGTATCTGGTTTCTAAAATATATTCGTTACAATTTTCCTCTCTTTCCAAGTCCTTTAAGGTTTGATTCTTAGTATTACGGGGGTGCCTATCTTTAAAATAAAATATATAAAATAAAATATCAAAAATACATTTAAAAGCTCTGAAACATTTGTGAGATGCCACAGTTCTTCTTTAAAATGTCTAGCATATATAGAATATGTATTTAGTGTGGTTCAAAGGCTTTCATAGTCTTGGATAATGTGGCTGCTTCCAACTCGGGCTAATGAAGCTTTTTTGCCATCATATATTCTCCATCAATTTACAGAAGTGCCATCTCATCCAAAAGAGATGTTAATTCATGGGGTGCATTAGGATGTGTTTTAAATATGATAGGTTCAAAATATGTATGTCACATACTGTATGGACAAACTCATTCATGCCACTACCTAATAAAATGTGATTCATTGTGTTTTTCATTAGGTTACCACAAATATCACCTGGGGCATTCAACCACAGCCCATGCCAGTGCCAGTGTGGGTTATAATTTTGGCTGTCCTAGCAGGATTATTGCTCCTGGCTGTTCTAGTCTTTGTAATGTACAGGGTAAGCATTATACTTTGGGGGTGGGGGGTTCCATTATTGATTATTACTGCAAATGAGACTAGTAATTTTGTCCTAAACAGGCTGAATATGTTGATCTATTGGGTAAACTGCAGAGTCCATCCATTCATCCTAGGTTGTTGAGCAGGGAAGGAATTGCAATAAGGATTGGTGTTTGTGGGAGGACTGGGCTGTGTTTGGCTCTGTTTCCTTTTTCAGTTAGTATTTCCTGGTTTTAGAGGATGAGCTGAAACTAGAGAGTAGGGAGGAAAACCCAAGTGACTGAATAGTTAGGTTGTTTAAGCGCTCAAACAGTGAAAAATGGCTTGTAGATGGCATGACTGTCACTTTCCAAATACGTGTGATTTCTCCAAATTACAGATGGGGTTCTTCAAACGTGTGCGACCTCCTCAGGAAGAACAAGAAAGAGAACAGCTGCAACCCCATGAAAATGGCGAAGGGACGTCAGAAGCTTAAAAAGAGTTTTATCTGTGTAACATACTGAAACTGTAAAAATGCCAGCATCTTGGTTACAAATTTTGATTTCCCTCTTAAGGAACAGACACTCCATGACTGCACTACTGCTGATGTCTTTTGGCATTGGGAATAGCCTTAACTACAGATTAAAAGCAATATATTTAATTCTTCCCCTGTATTAATCACGTTAATAGATGTGACTAATGCATATGCACTGATTTGGATGTCAAAAACATACATGATATTTAGTGCCATGATTTTGCTAATTAATTTCAGGAGACACTGTCTTTTGATGCACAGACTAGTGTTGTACGAACTGCTACATAGATTTCACTTACGCTCTGTAAACCAGCAGTTCCCATAGTTAATTGCTAGATTTAGTATGTTCTCTGTTGATGGACATTTACATTCTGACACTACACTTAATTTTCAAGCTCTCAGTGGCTAGATGCACAAAATGAGTATAGCTTGTTTTACAAGTCTGCCTTGATTGCAAAGCTTTTCTGTCCTTAGACTCTATGCTGATGATTTCCCCCAAAAAAGTATACATGGGAATATTCAGCAGGATCATTCCCATTTGCCATCTCTTCTGCATGTTGGTCTCCCTTTCTGTAGGGAGTTGGGGGTCAGCTGCTTCCATGGGACCATTTCTCCTCCCTTTTCCCACTCCTCTTGATTTCATAGATGGTGCTCTAGAGGTCTTGGTCTGCATTTTTAACCAAATATAGTTACCCTGATACAAACCCTAGTGTGGATGATGTTATACCAATATAAAGGTTCCTTCTACCAGGATAGCTTAGTACCCTCCCAAACAGAAATATACTATACCAGTATAAATTCCTTTATGCCAATGTAACTGTGTCCACACTAGTGGTATTATACTACTTAAATATACTAGGATAGTTGAACTGATGCAACTTTTGTATTTGACAAGCTCTAAGAGTAACAGCAAGGACAGACCACTTTGGCATGTATTCCAGGTTGCTTGGGGCAGCATCTCCCACTGTAAATACCCCCAATGACCAGAGAACCTTTTTGTTGCAAGTTGTTGGAAATTAATAGCTTGTTTAGACATTCATTTCTGCCTCATGTCTGGTTTTTGGAAAACCAGAACTGATTTTCACTCTTCATTGCATTCTTCTTAGCTGAACCACTATTGTATCTGAGTTATTACTGAGAAAGTCCAAAGTTAATAAGGAGTTAATTTGTATATTGGGCAGCTTGCTTTTTTATCCATTTACATATTGTTTTAGACAGCTGTTTAAGTGAAATTAGTTTATAATGGAAATCCTGGCCTCACTGAAGTAATGGATTTTACCCACAGCCTTTAATGTTATAGTATTGTTATTGTAATCATAGAGGGAGGAATCAGGACCCAAGCCATTAGGGGCATGTCTACAAGGCATCTGGGGGCGAGCCTCCCACCCTGAGTCCCCAGAGTTGCTCTAGTGGGGCTCATGCTAGCACTCTAAAAATAGATGTTTTGATGTTCCATCGTGGTCCAGAACTCAGGCTCGCAAGCCCATCTCACCCCACCCTGGCTTCAGAATCCAAGCTCTAACCTGACCTGTCTACACAGCTGTTTTCAGAGTGCTTGTGCAAACCCTGCTAATCTGAGTCTGTGGACCCAGGCTGGGTCCCAGATGCAAAGTAGACCTGCCCTAGATGGCCTTGTTGTATGTATTTTAAGATGAGACAGGAGTGATTTTTTTATTAAATTCAGCTTCAATTGAGGCTTGATCCTGCAGTTATACTGCGCACCTGATTCCCATTGACGTTAGTGGGAAATCTGCACGCAGAAGGACCATTGTATTCTTTGGGTCCAGTCTGAAACTTAGGCTAAGCCTAGAGGTTGAAGAGACTGTCAGCAGAGAGACATGGCTCTGATTCTGCAAACACGTATGTGCTTAAAGCATGTGAGTAGCCACAGTGATTTGAAATCAGCAGGACAATTCACCTGTCTAAGGATGAGCACAGGACTGAGGCCATTACGGGGAGACAAAGAAAAGCATGGGAAAGCTCAGCTCATCTGGGAGGGGTGTTAACGTTAGCATTAACTACCCCCTGATTTTATGGTCACGAAAGCGTGTTATTTCTTGGCATTTAGGGTACAAAGGTATAATTTCAGCACCACTGCTGTAACTATGGAAACTTCCACCTGTACTAAGTTACATAAAGTAAGATTTCTTGAAAATATTTGTATTTCTTATATTCTACTAAAGAATAACAGCAAATAATTGCCTCCCCTCTTTGATTAAAATCCCTGTACATTCATTAATCTCCAGTTTAATTGTTAGAAAACAGTAATGTAGCTGCAGTGTTCAGGTTACATCATGAATTCAACCGTGCACACAGCCCCCAGTTCAGGACAGCACATATGCACAGGCTTAAAGTTAAGCATATGCTTAAGGGATATTTTGAACAGGGATGCTTTCCTGAATTGAGGTCTTTGTTTTTACAATCTAGATTTGGCAATAAGATGATTATAGAATTTATATTTTCTACTGTCATAATAGTTTTCATAGTGGCCTGCAAGCGCTACTTGTATTCTTATAGCAAGTGTTTTATAATGTTCACTTTTTTATAAAGAAAATGTGATATTTTTGTATGCAATGAATGCCCCTGAATCAAGTGCTGTGCATAAAATACGAATGGCAGATAGCTTATTTAGTCCTCTTTTCAGATAAACTCATTTCATAAGTCCAAATTCATGTATATGCACTAACAACTTGTGAAATTATTTAGCCTAAGAGGGCAATTAAAAAAAATCCAGATCTTTTATGAATTTATATAACTACTCCAACTTGCATTATTGCAGCATTTCATGGTGTATCTTAAAAAGTTAAGATTTATATTAAGAAATGTATATTGTCTGGTACCATACTTTTGACAAGATTCATGAGGTGTAAGGATGTAACCTCACTTGTAGGTTTAAATTAGTCTTTCAAGAAACACTATTAAAGTTCAGTAGTAGATATATTGTTGTTAAGCACAAGTGGGAAGCCAAACTTTAGATATTTATATCAAAAGTCAAAATCTTTTAGAAATGTTCACAAATGTCTATATTAGACTTGTATTTCTATCCTTTAAATTTATGATTGATGAAACGACCTTGGTACTTTTTGATACTTTTAAAGAAAGTCTGCTACTGTATTTCCTTTCTTTACTAAACATTTTTTTATCTTTTTATGTATAGCTAAGATTTAAATCCAAACCGAGATTTTAGTATTAGTTATTCCTAAAATTGTGTCCAGCCTTGAATACGTGTAACCTTGTTAAAATGAACTTTCATAGGTATCTTTTGAAAGTATTTCAGCTGGGACTAGGGGATTCTTGGTGCTTTTGAAATGTTCACTTTATTAATATATAGCTATGAAAGTGTAGAGCTTCACACAGCAAAAAATGCATTAAAGAAGTTTTCTTAGGAGTGTCTGCTACTATTTCAGAGGGGTTAAAAGAGATTTTGACCATTTTGGCGGGAGGAGACGGGGGGGAGAAAGATTCAAATTGTATAACATCTTGTTTTAGAACCAGTGCTCATGCCAGAGGGAGCTATGGGATATCACTACTGAGCACTACCAAATCGCATCAGAGAGCAGCATTAGCGTGGATAAAATCTAGTCAACTCTGTCTTACTGCAGGGTAGGGCCTGTTCTAAAGTCCTATGAAGTCGGCTTTCAGTTGGGCTGCTCATGTACAATGCAGCTGTCTGTGAATGGGAAAGAATTGAGGTTATGTAATAGGAAAATGGCAACCTAGAATGAATGGGTAGGTGGCAGAATGTGCGCTGACCTTGTCACTTTCTTGGGGTGATAAGGGCTTCTTTCACTTGTTGACACAAGAGCTGAGAAAAAATGTTTTGTGCACTGTGTACTCCTACCACAAAGAAATGCAACCTTTTGTTCCGTTTAGGATCTAATCGTGGGAGATGCTGAGCTCTCGCAATTCCTTGGGATCTGAACTTTTTGGTACTCAGTCCCTAGTTTTTAGTTCTCAAGTGCAATATAACATTATAATCAGACCTAATTCACTGCCAAGTCATTTTTAAGTTTAATAGGCCTAACCTAAGACGTGATGTAGCATTTGTTGACTTACAGTAGTCAATATTTTTAAAACCCTTTTACAAAACAGATGTATTAAATTGAGTTGATACATGAATGCTGTAGAAGTGTTTTGATCACCCACATTGGGTCAGACATAATGAGTATATATTCTAAAGTTTATCAGTTGCTAATTCATTGGTTTGGGCTAATGAGATTTGGTACAATGTTTTTCTTTAAATCCACTGTGGAAAATTTTGACTAGTGACTGTACAATAATGTATTTGAGTCTGTAGTGCTACTGCTGTTTCATATGTTTGTGCCTCTTATTTCAGTGTAATTTTTTTCCAGAAGATATTGGAAACTTTTTAATAATAGCAAAGGAAATCTAAGTTTAAATGCATTGTCCTTGTAAAAATATTTTACATTAAGGTTGAATAACTTGACCCTTGACTTTTGCAAAATAAATAAAGATTTAACATAACATTAGAAACTGCAATGAAAATATTAGTTGAGTGGCCCTTTCTGATCCATAAAGGAAACTTACTTGTTATGACAATTCTGTTTTGAAAATGTAACATTTAATTCTTCATTTTATAAGACCATTTTTTGCATGCATTTTGCTAGTGCATTAAATTAGTACAATGTTGTCTGCACAAGCAGAAAATTAACTTACTAACAAGACTGCCACAAATTTGGGCAACTAGCGTTCCTAGCTATTTGATAAATATATTCATGAATCAAGTGGAAATATTTTCAACAGTTACAAAATTGTTTCAAGAGGCCTTACAGAACATTTAAAGAGAGCAATATTCATTTTCAGCCACCTTATTTTTTTAAAATATAAATCACACAAATTGTGTATTGCAGCAGGAAGAACTGCATTAGCATCAGATATGGCTAGCAAGCCTTTCTTATTTTCCTTTAAAGTCAATTTTTAATCCCAGAAATCCACTGAGACCTTACAATTTAAAATTATTTCATTGGGTTATATTTGTATAGCTCTGTATTCAATTTTAGATATAATTTAAAATATTCATGATTGGATAAACAAATTTTCAAAATCTGATTGTAAATGTTAGATTTTTATTAGAATTTTGGAATAAAATACCTCAATAAAAAATCTTCTCTGAATTATTTCAAAGGGATATGCACTTTAAAAAAATTCTATAAAATAGTCAGTAGAAAAGTTCCAGAGTAGCTGCTTGCAGCCCACAAGGATTCATTGAGTATTAAAAGGTGCACATAACACAGATGTCACTTTCTCAGCTGAAGTTGCACTTCCAACAAGGGGATTTGTTACTACAGTAAGGGGAAAGAGAAGCTGGTTGCAATCTATTTTCTCTCATTACTGGATGACAAACCTCTTGCAACATATCTCAATATCAAAAAGTTATATCTGCAAGGATTCCATGGTCATTATTTTATTGACGGAAAACAGTCACTTTTTATCCTTTTCTTAAATGTGTAAAGTTACCAAGGGAAATTTCTGGGAACGAGTGTTTAATTTTCTAGTTGTACATATTAGGACAATTTAATTTCTTGGATTGTTTTCAAATTAACAACTGTATTCATCTTTATATTCTGGGTGATTGTAAATATTTTGCTGGACAAAATAAAGGGGTGCATATTATTTTCTTTTGACTGAATATATGTTTACTTAGGAAGTAGAGCTAGCTGAAATTTTTCAAATTTTCAAGTGTGTGTGTGTGTGTGTGTGTGTGTGTGTTTCAACCAGCTTAGAATGGTAGAAATTCAGTGGAAACTTTTTTGGCATTTTTCAATTGGCTCTATAAGATACAGCATCTGCACACAGGTTGTGTGTCTATAGAACACACTGTACATACAGCTCAGGTAGTCAGGTTGCACCTTTAGACCTAATTCTGCATAGACTTATGCATGTGCTTCCCTTTACACACTGAGTAGTACTATTGTCAGGGCTTTAATATTCCCTCAGTTCTGCTTCTTTTGAAGACCATGACATAATACAGGGGTCGGCAACCTTTCAGAAGTGGTATGCTGAGTCTTCATTTATTCATTCTAATTTAAGGTTTTGCGTGCCGGTAATACATTTTAACATTTTTAGAAAGTCACTTTCTATAAGCCTATAATATATAACTAAACTATTGTTGTATGAAAAGTAAATAAGGTTTTTAAAATATTTAAGAAGCTTCATTTAAAATTAAATTAAAATGCAGAGCCCCCTCCCCACCTCCCACCCCCAGACCAGTGGCCAGGACCCTGGCAGTGTAAGTGCCACTGAAAATCAGCTTGCGTGCCGCCTTTGGCACACGTGCCATAGGTTGCCTACCCCTGACACAATACATGTTGACTGCAGTAGAAATAAGAGTGAGTGCTGCCTGACTAATATCAAATTACCAAAACAAATAGTGGGTTGGATACTAACTGGAGAAAACCATAAAAGGAGACTAAGAAAGATGTGCAATATTGAAGTCAATCTATAGCTATCTAAGGTGTCATGGTTGTCAATATGCTCCATATGACACCTCCTGGCAACAGCAGGAACATAAATGAGGTCTTTTGCTCCACAAGCATAGCTATTGCGTATATTTTGAGCTAAAGAAAAAAAGCTTTTAGTTAGTGGAGACAGGATACTGGACAACATGGACCATGGTCTGACCCAATATATGGCAGCTGATCTGTAGCCACCATTTTTATCCTGTGAGACAAAAACCAAAATGAGGGGCCACCATTAAAGCAGCATAGAAAACCTCTCTCTACATCTTCACATCCAGGCAGTGTTTGAGGGTATGTCTACACTACGAAATTAGGTAGATTTTATAGAAGTCGATTTTTTAGAAATCTATTTTATACAGTCAATTGTGTGTGTCCCCACTAAGCACATTAAGCCAGCGGAGTGCAGTACCGAGGCTAGCGTCGACTTTCGGAGTGTTGCACTGTGGGTAGCTATCCCACAGTTCCTGCAGTCTTCACCACCCATTGGAATTCTGGGTTGAGCTCCCAATGCCTGATGGGGGAAAAACATTGTTGCAGGTGGTTTTAGGTACGTCGTCAGGCCCCCCTGCCTCCCTCCATGAAAGCAACGGCAGACAATCATTTCGTGCCTTTTTTCCGTGCAGATGCCATACCACGGCAAGCGTGCAGCCCACTCTGCTCAGCTGCCGCTGTTGTGTCCTGGGTGCTGCTGGCAGCAAATGGTGCAGTAAGGCTGCAAACCATCGTCCTCGAATGACTGCTTCCGCTGCCACTCTGCTCTCCTGCAGACACCATACCACAGCAAGCATGGAGCCTACTTAGATCACCACGGCAGTTATGAGCACTGTAAACACCACGCATGTTATTCTGCAGTATATGCAGCAACAGAAACTTCAAAAGCAGGTGAGGAGGCGACGGCAGTGGCGCGGTGACGAGAGTGATGAGGACATGGACACAGACTCCTCTCAAAGCATGGGCCCTGGCAATTTGGACATCATGGTGGTAATGGGGCAGGTTCATGCCGTGGAATGCCGATTCTAGGCCCAGGAAACAAGCACAGACTCATGGGACTGCATAGTGTTGCAGGTCTGGGATGATTCCCAGTGCATGCGAAACTTTCGCATGTGTAAGGGCACTTTCATAGAACTTTGTGACTTGCTTTCTCCTGTCCTGAAGCGCAAGAATATCAAGATGAGAGTAGCCCTCACAGCTCACAAGAGAGTGGTGATAGCCCTCTGGAAGTTTGCAATGCCTGACTGCTACCGGTCAGTCAGGAATCAATTTTGAGTGGGCAAATCTACTGTGGGGGCTGCTGTGATCCAAGTAGCCAATGCGATCACTGAGCTGCTGCTATCAAGGGTAGTGACTCTGGGAAATGTGCAGGTCATAGTGGATGGCTTTGCTGCAATGGAATTCCCTAACTGTGGTGGGGCAATAGACGGAACGCATATCCCTATCTTGGGACCAGAGCACCAAGGCAGCCAGTATGTAAACCGCAAGGGGTACTTTTCAATGGTGCTGCAAGCACTGGTGGATCACAAGGGACATTTCACCAACATCAACATGGGATGGCCGGGAAAGGTACATGACGCTCGCATCTTCAGGAACTCTGTTCAAAAGCTGCAGCAAGGGACTTACTTTCCAGACCAGAAAATAACCGTTGGGGATGTTGAAATGCTTATAGTTATTCTTGGGGACCCAGTCTACCCCTTAATGCCATGGCTCATGAAGCCATACACAGGCAGCCTGGACAGTAGTCAGGAGCTGTTCAACTATAGGCTGAGCAAGTGCAGAATGGTGGTAGAATGTGCATTTGGACGTTTAAAAGCGTGCTGGTGCAGTTTACCGAATCGGTTAGACCTCAGCAAAACCAATATTCCCATCGTTATTACTGCTTGCTTTGTGCTCCACAATATCTGTGAGAGTAAGGGGGAGACGTTTATGGCTGGGTGGGAGGTTGAGGCAAATCGCCTGGCTGCTGATTACACGCAGCCAGACACCAGGGCGGTTAGAAGAGCACAGCAGTGCGCGCTGCGCATCAGAGAAGCTTTGAAAACCAGTTTCATGACTGGCTAGGCTAAGGTGTGAAAGTTCTGTTTGTTTCTCCTTGATGAAAACCCCGCCCTCTTGGTTCACTCTACTTCCCTGTAAGCCAACCGCCCTCCCCTTCCCCCTTTGATCACCGCTTGCAGAGGCAATAAAGTAATTGTTGTTTCAAATTCATGCATTCTTGATTAATTCGTCACACAAATGGGGGGATAACTGCCAAGGTAGCCCGGGAGGGGTGGAGGAGGAGGGAAGCACAGTGTGGGGTGGTGGAGGAGGGGAAGACAAGGCCACACTGCACTTCAAAACTTATTGAATGCCAGCTTTCTGTTGCGTGGGCAATCCTCTGGGGTGGAGTGGTTGGGTGCCCGGAGGCCCCCCTACCGCATTCTTGGGTGTCTGGGTGAGGAGGCTATGGAACTTGGGGAGGAGGGCGGTTGGTTATACAGGGGCTGCAGTGGCGGTCTGTGCTCCTGCTGCCTTTCCTGCACCTCAACCATACGCTGGAGCATATCAGTTTGATCCTCCAGTAGCCTCAGCATTGCTTCCTGCCTCCTCTCATCACGCTGATGCCACCTATCATCTTGATCCCGCCACCTCTCCTCTTGCTCCCGCCAGCTGTCCTCTCACACGTCCCTCCTGTCCTCGCGTTCATTTTGTGCTTTCCTGCACTCTGACATAGTCTGCCTCCACGCATTCTGCTGGGCTCTTTCAGTGTGGGAGGACTGCATAAGCTCAGAGAACATTTCATCGCGAGTGTGTTTTTTTTCGCCTTCTAATCTTCGCTAGCCTCTGGGATGGAGATGATAGGGGGAGCGTTGAAACATTTGCAGCTGTGGGAGTAAAAAAAGGGAGAGCAGTATTTAAAAAGACACATTTTAGAGAACAATGGGTAGACTCTTTCACGGTGAACCAAGCTGTTAACGTTACATAGCCTCTTATATTGAGGGCCTGCCGGTTTGGTGTGAGAGATCACACACGCAGGGCCAGCGGGCAACAGAATTCGGCTTGCAGGCAGACATGGTAAGCCACAATCTTTTGGCTTCTTTAACCTTCATAACATGTGGGAATGGTTTCAAACAGCAGTGCCCTCATTTCTCATACCAAGCACCTGTTGGGTTGGCCATTTAAAAGGAGGGTCTGCAGTTTTCAGGTTAATGTGCAGCACAAACCCAACTAAACCCCCTCCCCGCACCCAATTCTCTGGGATGATTGCTTCACCCCTCCCCCGACCACATGGCTAACAGCAGGGATGATTTCTGGTCAGCCACAGGCAAACAGCCCAGCAGGAACGGCCACCTCTGAATGTCCCCTTAATAAAATTCCCCTATTTCAACCAGGTGACCATGAATGATATCACTCTTCTGAGGATAACACAGAGAGATAAAGAACGGATGTTGCTTGAATGCCAGCAAACACCGGGACCATACGCTGCCATGCTTTGTTATGCAATGATTCCAGACTACTGGCCTGGCATGGTAAAGTGTCCTACCACAGAGGATGGAATAAGGCTGCCCTCCCCAGAAACCTTTTGCAAAGGCTTTGGGAGTACATCCAGGAGAGCTTCATTGAGATGTCCCTGGAGGATTTCCGTTCCATCCCCATACACATTAACAGACTTTTCCAGTAGCTGTACTGGCCGCGAATGCATCCCAAGTCTTCAGGGTAAATTAATCATTAAACATGCTTGCTTTTAAACCATGTATTATATTTACAAAGGTACACTTACCAGAGGTCCCTTCTCTGCCTTCAAGGTCCGGGAGCCTGCCTTGGGTGGGTTTGGAGGGTACTGGCTCCAGGGTGATAAACAAATCCTGGCTGTAGGGGAAAACAGTTTCTCTGCTTGCTTGCTGTGGGCTATCTTCAACCTCCTCCTCCTCATCTTCCTCGTCCCCAAAATCTGCATCCCTGTTGCGTGAGAATCCATTGACGGAGTCCACGCACAGGGGCGGGGTAGTTGTAGGGGCACCCCCTAGAATGGCATGCAGCTCATCATAGAAGCGGCAAGTCTGGGGCTCTGACCTGGAGCAGCCGTTTGCCTCTCTGGTTCTTTGTTAGGCTTGCCTGAGCTCCTTAAGTTTCACGCGGCACTGTTGCGGGTCCCTGTTATAGCCTCTGTCCTTCATGCTGTTGGAGATTTTTTTTCAAATATTTGGGCATTTGTCTTTTGGAACGGAGTTCTGATAGCACGGATTCCTCTCCCCATACAGCAATCAGATCCATTTCAGCTATCAGATCCCGTTCAGTCCATGCTGGAGCTTTTTTGCGATTCTGGGACTCCATGGTCACCTCTGCTGATGAGGTCTGCACGGTCACCTCTGAGCTCGCCAGGCTGGCCAAACAGGAAATTAAATTCAAAAGTTCGCTGGGCTTTTCCTGTCTACCTGGCCAGTGCATCTGAGTTGAGAGTGCTGTCCAGAGCCGTCACAATGGAGCACTCTGGGATAGCTCCCGGAGGCCAATACCGTTTAATTGCATCCACACTACCCCAAATTCGACCCAGCAGGGTAGATTTTAGCACTAATCCCCTCGTCAGGGAGGAGTACAGAAATCAATTTTAAGAGCCCTTTAAGTCGACAAATAGGCTTCGTCGTGTGGACAAGTGCAGGGTTAAATCGATCTAACGCTGCTAAATTCGACCTAAACTCATAGTGTAGACCAGGGCTAAATCTTGCCACATCTTCTTCCTTCAGAACATCTGTAACATCTTCACCTTCCCCCTAGTATAGACACAGCTACATTTTTACCCAGGCCCTAAACTTGTGTGTCATCTACTGCAACCTCTTGTAGACTGATGAATTACTATCATGTCTGAAATTTAAGCAGTAGTTGATGGAGAGCTCTGAAGACTGCAGGAGCTACTCCCTAAAAGGGACTGCCAGACATAATACCTCAGAGAAAAGAAGTATTCAGGTAAGTGAAACAAATTTTTTATTATTGGCTTTTATATCCTTGCAAGATTGGTTAAAAAAAATGTCTGATACAATTTTTTTTGTAAATGAACAATTGTAGATATGCCAGAGGTAGTCCCACCTCAATGATTCGTCTAAATACAATATTATTCTCCTTTGGAAGTCATCATCTTCAACAATTTTTGTCTTTCAGCATTCATTTCATATTTTTGTACATAACTAATAATTGCATGTTAGTAAACCAAAACCTTAGTTTAAAAAGTTTAAGGTGGAGAGTGGGTCCAACCAACATCCAAAATAACTTTATTTTTTAAAAAAATCAACAATACTTTTTAAAGGCCAAATATTAGAACTACTTAAAAATCCAAATATTAGAACATTTGGAAGTGAATACTTAAGGGATCCAACCATTTTCCCAGGGCCATAATCTTTCATCATTCATCAGCTCAAAGGGGGAAGCAGGTAGCAGACAAAACTAGAAAGTCTTTTATAGACCCATGTTCCTCATCTTTACATAACTATATGCAGGGATGCCACATTTAATCCAACCATTCCCGAGGAAAGGTGAAAAATCATGAGATCCTAAGGGATAAGACTAAGGTGCAGAGAGATGCATATTTTTCCCCATGCCTGCTCAACTGGATTCAGCAAGTAGTTATTAGTGGGAGCTTCATTATATTAGACTAGAGCATGAGATCTGGAGAATCAAACTGATTGTCTATTTTCCATGTCCAAAAGGAGTGGCATTAAACCATCAGCGCCCCTGGTTAAAATTAAATTAGATTTTTGTTCCTTCAACCCTTCATCTCTATGAAGTCATTATTGATGACAATGAATTAATTACACTGTTCTGTAGTGTAGAGAATGACATTAAAGTAATTAAATGATAAGGAAAAGTAAATTAGATTTTGAAAATTCTTTTAGTTTTGATAACATGTAAAGATTTTTAACCTGATAGTTCCCTTTTAGGTTTGGGAAATCTTTCATTGTTGCACAATTGTGCAAATATTTTTCCCTTCCTCTTACTCCCCCACTATGGAAGTTTCTGAGATAAGGACACGTCCATATCTCCCTACAACCTGCTATATTTGACTAATCTATTTATTGAAGGGGGAATTTTAATTGTAAAATTATAGTATGGCCTTTTTTTAAAAAAAAAACCTGCACTCACAGTTCAGAATTACTTCTTTGGTGAAGTTTTAAGATAAAATGTAATATATAAACTTTGGAAAGCACTGATCCTGCCCATACAATGGGTGAAATTCTAGCATCACTGAAGTTAATGGCAAAACTCCCATTCACCTCAAAAGGACCAGGACTTCACCCCATACCTTTTTCTAATGTATGTTTAGGCCCCAGTTGTAGTGGACTGTGGGCAAGTGGACTGTTGTGCCCCACACACTTCCAGCAGCCCACCTGCATGCAGTCAACTGCAGGATTGGGGACCATAATTTATTAATTTCAACACAAACTCCAATTTGCACTTGTCTACATTTACACTAGAATCCTACAAACATGAACACGTCTTAACTTTAAGCATGTGAATAGCTTAATTGAAACTGATGGGATTATTCATATGCTTAAAGTTAAGACATATGTGTTTGCGGTATCAAGGCCTGTAGGGGTTTGAAGTGGTGTAGCTACATTGATTGCTGGCCACCAATGGCTGAGCTTAAGCTATTCCAGAGTTTAGATGAGGCCCCGTACAACTGTAAATTTCTGCATTCCATAAAATATGTGCACTAGAAATGGGTTGTCTGATAGACTCTGTTTTTTTAGATAATACTTTTATTAGATAGATAATACTTAGTCCTACCTTCAGTGCAGGGTACTGTACTACACGGCCCCTGGAGGTCTCTTCCAGTCCTACAATTCTATGATTACTAAGACTAAAATGTAAGTGCTTAGCATTAAGTGCCAAAAAACTTTTAATTGTACAAGATGCTGTATAGCGCATATGATCTAGAAAGCAGGATAGGATTCACTGGGGAGGAAATAATTGGGATAGATGTAACTTTATTAGTAAAGACTTTCCCTATTCCTAACCTCAAATTTTCAAAAATCATGAACCTGGTCTGAAAATCATGAGATGTGTTTTTAAAACAGTAATACAAGTTTTTGTTTTTTATTTGCCTTCTATTTTCTGTATGTTTAGGATACACTTACTTCCCTCTTCCTTCCCACCCCACCCCCCCACACAAAATTTTTATTGAAAGGAAAGCGGAGATTCTCAATTAATGTCTTAATTCCAAGACCCGAGACTTTAAGAAAAACAACACAGCTCCACAAGACTTGCTGTAAAAGCAAAAGACTCAGCAACCTGGGGCCTGAGTCTGCCTGGTTTAGACCTGAGCAGTGACCACTGGGCCTGTTTGGGGGGCCAGGTCCCACTGAGTGGGAGTAAAGATGGGGGGGGGGGGAGACTGAGGCTCTCAGTAAGTGTTAAGTTGAGTGGCGATGAGCTCAGCAGCGGCCAGGCCCAAGGTTTCCCCCACACCTTTGGGGTTTAACAGAGGCGGGGCAGCTTTAACTAACACTTGTAGTTTAGCAGGGTCAGGGAATTCAGAGCTTCACTGGATTGCAAGGGGCCGTCGCGGTCACCCCCTTGCCCCCCATCTCCTACAGGGGCCCCAGCTACCCCCTAGAGCGGCTGTTTTAGCACCTCTCCTCACTTGCTTTGACGCGCCAGGGCAACTAATCCCCGGTTCCAGGCAGACTTTGCCGAGCTTCCCCTTCCCGCGCTGTGGCCGGCCGGCCAGGGCAGCCCGGCGAGCACCTGTGGGGGCTGGGACGCGCCGAGCTCCTCCGCTGGGCTCCCTCCCCCTCGTCACGTGTGTCTGTGCAGGGGGCGCGGGCCGCCTCCCGCCCCGCCATCCTCCTCCGGCAGCCGCCGCAGCCGGGCGGGCACCAGGGAGCTGCCGGCCCCAGCCTCCGCCGCCTCGCCCGCAATATGCCTCCACTGCCCGCTGGCCATGCCGGGGCTGTGCGGGCGCTTCCCCTCGCTGCTGCTGGGGCTGGCGGCCGCGCTGCTTCTCCGGGGCCAGCTGGTCCCCGCCGCCGCCACCAGCCCCGCCGAGCTGAGCCGCAGCCGCCCCGGGGCACCTTCCGCGGCTACTGCAGGTACCGTCCCCGCTACCCCGCCGCGGCTTCGCGCCCCGGGCACATGCCCCCGCTGCCTGCCCCGGGGAGATGGCACCGGCGCTCCCCCATCCCCGGGAGCGCACCTGCCGCCTTCCCCCGGGAACTCGCCCCAGCCCTCCCTCCGCGGGACCTCCTGGGTGCGGGGCCGGGCGCTCGCCCCTAGCCCTGGCGATTGCACCGCTCCCCTGCAGAGCCCTCCCCCTGCCCCCGGGGGCTGCCCGGACACGCCTGTGCATGTGCTGCGCGGAGCGCAGGGTCGTGGCCACTGTCTTCAGCGAAGCCTCCTTCATGGCTCCCGGGCACGTGAATTAGCCTTGGAGTCGCTGCTCTTCCTTTCCCCTCCCAGCCCCCTCACTGGCCTGGCCTGGGAATTCAGAGCAGCAGCTGCCAGACCCGGGGCTCGCCTGGAGGCAGAACCCTTGGGATCCTTTGAATGGCCCTTTCTCCACAGCTGTCCCAGCATCCGGAGCTGAAAAGGCCATTGCCTAGATTTTTCTTGTCTGAAAAACAAAATTGTTCCCAAGGGAAGGGTGACATAGTATTTCTGTGGGAGTGGAAAAGAAGGCGTCATGATTATTCTCCATCAAATCCACCCAGGTTTCTGCGTGGCTTGGGCGAAATTACGTGTCCCAGTGGTCTTTATTCCCCTCCACCCCCGCCTGGTGTTTTCATTCTGCGCGTTGCTAAAAACGGGATGGGGATTCAGGCAGATTCAGCATCGTTTTAAACTGCTTGTGTTAGCACTCTTGACGAACACACGCTGCTGGCTGCAATCTACGACACGTCAGTGATGACTGAATTTGTGAAAATACAGCTTCAAGTTGCTTATCCAAAGAATGGAACATTTTATTTTTCAGAAGCCCGAAAAAAGTGTTTTTAGGGAAGCAGATAGTAGATCCATATTAGTTCCTAACACCTAAGCAGAATCCATTTTTGCTATCACTGGATCTCTTTACTGTGCAGATGATATAACGTTGTTGCGGGGTGGGAGGGAGGAATGTATCCATTTAGCTATATGGTTGTTTTGATCTATTGATAGCAGGATAAGTGACTGGATAATGCTGTTTAAGGAAGTGTGCCTTGGTGAATTCCTATATGCAGGCAGTAATCACTAGATTAATGTAATGGATGATGCATGTGTAGGTTTCTTAAATCTCTCAGATGAGTGGCAAAATCTGTGAGCTCATTTGTTTTCACATGCACTCTGTGGAACAAGAAAATCTGTTAATTTTCCCAACAACTGTATGTAGAACAATGTAGTTATTTCACAAATGAAGGTGGATTAAAAGACATTTTTCTACACACATCTTCTGAAGTCAGCCTAAAAAAAAATTGTACTTGTAATACTGGCGTTCATCTAAGGATTTCAAAATGTTTCCAAACATTATTTAAGCCTTTATATTATCATGGCCTCACTTTGGCAAATCACTTAAGCACAGATTTAGCTTCCTTTCAGTTCAGTCCAGTCAGGCACTGAATACTGCCTACGAGACCTAAGTATATGTTTAAATTTAAGTGTGTGCTTAAGTGCTTTGCTGAAGTAAAGCCCATGTGAAGTATGTCAGTGTTAGACTGATTGTACAGATAGGTCAGTTGTAGCTGGAAACAGACTTATTTTATAACCACTAGAACATGCATACATAAAGGAAAAAGTTTTTGTTGAACATGAATACAATTCATGGTTATTGTTGTAGATCAGGGGATTTGTTCCTTTTCCCTCTACAGTCGCAAATAAAATAATTAAACAAATACCAGGAAAGCTTTAGAGAAAAAGGATTGAAATATTTTTTTTTTTGCTGCCACACATTTGTTTTTCTACGGAAAACCAGAACGTTGTTTTTCAGAAACCTTTTAATGTAGGCAAAGGGGGAAAAAGGCTTAGTTGTGGGAACTGAAAACTACATTGTTGTCATTCAGCATTAGAAGAAAAACAAATATTCCTGTATTTCCCGCCCCCCAATTTTTATGGAAAATATTTACCATTTACCCTAGCCCAAGTTAAAATATTGTGTCAACATTACTGGTTTGTGTGGTAAACTTTTTATTTATAAGACATTTATTTTTCGGTGAAGTCATTTAAACAACAGTTTAATGGCACCACATTCTTAGCTGATTCTATTTGGTTTTATTTTAAATAAAAATTCTTGATGGCTGGGCTTAAAAAAAGGCCTAAGGCAGTTTGGTACACATTTCCTGTTGACAATCCAAGCCAACTAACATTCATCAAAATGATTGAATGCACTGACTAGGTACTGTTTAAATATATTCACAGCTCTGTGAGTGTGCATCTCAGTCCTCAGCTACTGTTCCAGTTGTCTGTTTTAGAAATGATCTTGGTCCAACTTATGTTACCATATATTGCTTTTAAATAGCTGTGAATAAACATAATCATTCTTTACATGAGAATTAGGCAGTTCGTTTTTATTATGGGGAGTTTGGTAGCCAGCTTTATATTTAGGTTGTCTATCGTAACATTTAGGTTTCATCATAAGATTTATGACATTTTTTCGAGATTCTCTAACACCTTAATTGTTCACATTGATATTGAACAAGAAGAAAGGCTTGGGGCCAGAAATAAATCTTTTCTTTGTCCCGTGAAATTCTGTTCAGATTTAGCTGAATTATCAACTGCTGAAAATGGTAATTTTCCTTCTGTCACTTCCATTACCAGCAATGTCCAGGCAGCAGAATAACTGAACGTGAACATTCTAAAGCACTGGCCCCTCGCTGCTGCAGCAGGAGCACACACTGCACTGGGAACCCCAGGAGCAGACAGTCTTTCCAGGAGGTAAAGAGAACTGTGCTGGACTTGGCTCCGTTCTCCAACCCATCATGTTGCCCTGGTAACCCATCCCCCTTCCACCGAAGGAGGAAGGAGCTTCCCCAGACTCCTGAATGAGAGAGGGAGAGAGTTTTCAAAGATAATGGCCAATGGCTCTGCAATCACATCGGCCAACTCCTTCAGCACCCTCAGATACATTGCATCCGGCCCCATGGACTTGTACATGTCCAGCTTTTCTAAATAGTCCTTAACCTGTTCTTTCACCACTGAGGGCTGTTCTTTCACCACTCACCTCCTCCCCTTACTGTGCTGCCCAGTGAAGCAGTCTGGGAGCTGACCTTGTCTGTGAAGAGGGAAGCAAAAAAAAGCATTGAGTACTTCAGCTTTTTCCACATCATCTGTCACTAGGTTGTCTCCCCCATTCAGTAAGGGTCTCACACTTTCCTTGACCACCTTCTTGTTGCTAACATACCTGTAGAAACCTTTCTTGTTATCTTTCACGTCCCTTGCTAGATGCAACTAAAATTGTGCTTTGGCCTTCCTGATCACACCCCTGCATGCTCAAGCAATATTTTTATACTCCTCTCTAGTCGTCTGTCCAAGTTTCCACTTCTTGTAAGGTTCCTTTTTGTGTTTAAGTTCATCGTACAAATGTACAGTTGCATATAATAGAAGTTGTATTTTACTTGTTTTCTGTTTTAAAAGCCTAGAGAATTGCATTAAAGAACTATGGTAAACATATGTTCATAGAGCTGCAGTGTGCACAGGATGGGTAGTATTCAGGGACTCAATCAGGGTTATGTAGTGAATGAGGCTGTTTGTAGGGTTCCTCCCTTATTTTCTCTATAAGTTAGAAGATGTGTAGAGAACAAGTCACAGGCCTAACAGGAAGAGAGAGGGATGGGGCTTATGGTTAAAGCAGATGACTGTCACACAGGAGAACTCAATTCTCTCTCTCCCTCTGTCATAGACTTCCTATGTGATGCTGAGAGAGCCACTTGAAGCATTATTTTGGCAAATGGCAACTCATATTATTTATTTGAATTGAAGTAACACCTAGAAGCCCCAGTAATAGACCAGGACTCCATGATGGTCGGTGCTGCACAAATGCAGACCAGAAAGATTGTGTCTGCCCCAAAGACTTTGTATATTCCCTATTTTCTGTGTGCCCAACTTGAGACATGTGGGGTCTGATCTGCAGAAATGCTGAACATTGCAACTGAAGTCAATGGGAGCTGTGGATGTTCAACATCTCTGTCAGTAAGGAAGTGAGGTCTGGGGGAATGAGCACAGGACTGGGAATTAGGCGTTCCTATGTTCTGCTCTTGGCTTTGATCTCAGTCAGGCAAATATTTGTCTCAGTTTCCTCGTTTGTAAAATGGAGATAATTTCTTACCTCCATATTTCCCTTGCAAGGTAAATTAATTAATGCTTGTGAGGCACTCTGTTACTCTGAAGATGTTGAGAAAATGAATAATTCTGTAAAATACAGATTTTGGGTGGTGTGCAGTAAATGAGTCGGGCCACTAATTGAATTATAAGGATAAAAAGAAATATCTGTCTCATCCCCACAGCACGATCTATTCTGTGCAATGAATAGGGCTCCTGTGGGGGGAAAAATAGTACCCTGTTTCCCCAAAAATAAGACAGTGTCTTATATTAATTTTTGCTCCCAAAGATGCGCTAGGTCTTATTTTCAGGGGAGGTCTTATTTTTCCTGGAGCTTTGGGGCCTTATATTCCGGGGTGGCCTTATTATCGGGGAGGTCTTATTTTCGGGGGGATGCCTTATATTACAGCGAGATAAGGAAGTAGGAAAACTTCCAAA
>NW_020664413.1:46859992-46883754 GCF_002925995.2 Terrapene triunguis
TAAAGACTATCATATTGCACAAGGTAGGGGGGAGGAGCTGAATTGAGGTTGCACAGGTAACCTTAATTCTGGCTTTGTCTAACTTTTGATTTCTTGACTTTGCAATCTAAAAAATGTTCTTTTAACATAACTTTAACTGTTATTAGTTCAGCTTTCAAAAATACAACTACAGGTACCCATCTAGTTGTGTGCCTAGCCTGTTCATGAGAAATCACAGAAACAAAGGACTGGCCATATGTCTGTCCACTGCAGGCCATCCCCACCTCCCCTCAGCCTTAGAGCAGAGAGTTAAAAAGAAAGAACCTTCGAGTCACACTGCAAGCCAAGACATTTAGGCTCTAATGGTACCTCTACACAAGCTGCAGAAATGAGCATCGCAGCTGGTCTACAGACTTGGGCTAGTGGGGCTGGCACTCTAAAAATAGCTGTGTAAACAGTGCTTTGAAGTTGCACTCGGGCTCAGAAGCCCAGGGAGAGAGGCGGGCCAGAGCAGAACTGAGCCAATTCCCTCAACTAATTAACATGTAGAAAACAATATTCAGCTTCTAGTGATATCTCAACCAAAGTGGCAAATACGCCTTCCACCACAAAATCAAAAAATAGATCTAAATGAAAACACAGTGCATTCCTACTTGTCATCATTCCTAATGCTCAACAACTCCAACCCCCCTGATCGCCAGAGCAAGCTATCAAAACCAAAAATGCCCATTGTTAGAACAGCATCTATCACACTTAATTTATGAGTCACCAGGGAGAGTAAATCAAAAAGTAGCCACAAACTTGACTGTTAGACACCTGCACAGAACCATCACATTACATCACCACGGCAGACTCTCACTAAAAATCAAGTCAGTGATCACTAATTAGAGGAGGAATTTGGGAGGCACAAAATCATTTAAATCCAGAGAGGAGCCAGTGTGGCAGAGGAAATATTGAGACAAAGCAACACTTTATACTCCAATGTCCCAGATACAAGGAAGCACAAGAAAGATATTCCCTCCAATGGTCACGATTCATAAGACATCTCATCAACAATTGATGAATAAAAAACTGTGGCTGGAAGAAAAAAGAGAGATGGCATTCTGTGGCATAGCAATCTACTTCTGGTTCAGGAATGGACAGTAACAACAAATGGACTGAGGGGATCAAACTCCTAACATAGTGTGTAAGCCTATCTAGGATGGGTCTGGTCTGACTGAGAATTATCTGAAGAGGGGTCCATCCTTTTCTTACACTTTGGAAACACTTGTCGTCAGCAGGTGAATAAAGCTAATTTTTTTTTTTAAATCTGTGACTGGGGTCCAAGTGAGGGCCAGCTGAGGTCACTCAATGAGGGTGAACTGTAAAGAATGGGGCAGACAATCCCCCAAAAGCTGGTGGATATTCCAATACTTAGATTTACCAAGCCAGCATAAAACAGCTTCTTAATTACCTCCCTGGTTATTCAGGAGTCAAACAGCACAGTTTCCTTAAAGTGATCCAGCCTCGGGCCTCCATCCAGGTACCTACGTCAAATATGATGATTTCTGAAAATCTTATTTCATCATAAAAAAAGAAAAGGTTCTGTCAATCCCAAAGGATCGGAAACATTACTTCCCAGGTTAATGAATGTTTCAGATCTTACCCAAATACATGCTGCAGCCAATTCTTATTAACTAAACTAAATTTTATTTAAAAAAACGAGAGAGAGAGAGTATGGTTAAAAGATCAATATTCATACAGACATGAGTTCAGTTCATTGAGGTTCAGATTCATAGCAGAGATGGTGAGCTTTGTAGTTGCAAAGAGGTCTTTCAGAAATAGTTCATAGGTTATAGTCCAATGTCCTTGCAGGGTGTTCCAGTTTAGGACTGGGATCTCAGTCCTTATGCCTAAGCTTCCCCTATATGAAGCCTCAAGGAGATCTGAGATGACAGAATACCTTGGTGAACAAAAGATAATTAGGATGACTTTGAAGGAGGTCCATCACCTGTACTTTGCTATAGAATTAACATAAGGCAATTGGTTTGTTCCTCCACCATTCACAGATGATTTGCTATACATTTCAAAGAGAGGTTTCAGAGTAGCAGCCGTGTTAGTCTGTATCCGCAAAAAGAACAGGAGTACTTGTGGCACCTTAGAGACTAACAAATTTATTAGAGCATAAGCTTTCGTGGGCATATGCATCCGAAGAAGTGGGTTGTAGCCCACGAAAGCTTATGCTCTAATAAATGTGTTAGTCTCTAAGGTGCCACAAGTACTCCGTTCTTTTTGCGGATACAGACTAACACGGCTGCTACTCTGAAACCTCTCTTTGAAATGTTCTTATTTCAAAGAGAGTTGAATACAGAGAGATCCCATATTTACAATTCATTTAAATGCTAGGATGTTCTTTTGATCGCTGGATTATCAGAATACAGCATAGACAGGGACTGTTGATTACATTGTTGACCATTACCCATATACATGTAAATATGCAAAAACACACACATTATCCTTCCACGTGTCTTTAAGGGTTGAATTTGAGCCATTTATTTTGCAGGATGTTTAACCCTTTCTAGCCATGTGTCACAAAGGCTTTTTGATGTATATGAGATTTTTTTAAATTTTAAATACCTTTTTTGTTTTTTAAAATAGTTTCAAATTAAACTTTAAATGGGTTTATGATAACTAATATTAAGGCCTAAGTGTATTAGAATCTATTTAAATAATTTAAATTACCCAAAAATAACATATTTGTTGCCAAAGTTTTAAAGCAAGTCAAACTACTGAACTGATGGAAGTTACTGGCTAAGCAATTAGAACCAGTGTTTTCTGAAGTTCTAAACTAGCTTTTGGCAGTTTTTTGCAGATGCAGAGAGAATATTTTCTTCATTTCAGTTCATGACTAATCCATTCAGAACTGAGACACTCATTGGAAGTTGAAGAGGTAGAAAAGCTTGTTTTTCCTTTCCAATCTATGAATAAGAGTTAGGTGTGAGAGGATGTGCTGTACTAGTTCTAAAGGGTGACCAGAAACAATAATTTCAATTTGCTAACTACAGAGAATACCTCCTTTGTTTAATAAATTAGTTAGTTTTAAATGTAAAACATGTTTTGATTAACTTTTTTCCCCTTATGTGCCAGCACACTAAGGTAGTTTTACTGAACTGTTAAAAAAAAAACCCCAAAATTTAAAATGCATTTGTGCATTTTTAATTTAATTCCTGTTTTCATCCAAATAGTTTGACACAAATCTAGTAAATATTAACACATCATTTGCCATTTTCTAAAATAATAAAGTGTAAATTAAGAATCTGAATAAATATATGTTAAGCTATGTAATTGCTGAAACAAATGTGTATCAATCTAGTGTACTTCTGGTTAGCAAAAAGAAGTACCATATTGCAAATCAGAATGTTTTAATGATTATCAACCAATGAGAATCAACCTTTCTGTAGGAAAATAACTGAAAAGCTCAATGCAAAACATGATTTAAACCATTGATTTTAATCAAGTTTCTTGCTGGCTGTTTTAAATCAAACCAGCCTGCTTGTCATACCAACAAAGTCTTATTGAATTGACTGCGTAGCTACCCACAGGTTGCTGCTTCCTATAGCCATTCCATTTGTCTCCATAGTTTTGTTCTGGGCTCCTGATCCAGCTTTCCCTCCTCAGCCCTACCCTGTCAGGCCATCCTTATACTCCCAAATTAAATATTTTGAAAAAAATTGGTAGCACATTCTCAAAAGGGCAGATCTCTCTTCGGATTGATTTCTTAAGGGTCTTAGTGCAAATGACCTGGGTCTCTCTCTTAACCATTTCCTTGAGCAATGTGTCATCCTCAGGTCATAATGGTGGCAGAAGAAGCTGCTGTAGTGAGATAATATTACAATTTGAGCTAGTCAGAAAATGGTAGCTATTTTTACCCAAAAAAAAAAAAAAAAAAAAAAATGTAAAACTTTGACAAAATCATTAAAATGGATTTTCATTGAAAAATTGGAAAATTTCAACAGGTATAATTTAATAAAAGACTGTTTTTCATCTAAATAATTTTTGGACACCTTCGATTATAACTATTCAGATAAGTAGCAGGCATGTTCTGTCAGCAGTCAGTCTCGCAACTTTACAAATAACTTTTTAATTGCATCTGGGGAACACATGAAAAATGTATCCCTTCTTCAGCGCCCTCTGGACCCAAGGGCCAGCTGTCAGCCCAAGACCATACTGTGTTGCTATGCCAGTCATTTAACTTTGCTGTGTCTCAGTTTCTCCAGTCGTAAAGTGAGGAAAATAATTCCAAATGAAAATAATGCACAGGGTTTATGTGAGGTATAATCAGTGCATGGATAATGCTTTGAAGATGTAAAACTTTCTATATATAACATCTGTCTGGGTGCTTGCATTAATTCTAAGCTCTCCTCTCCCTTTCCAAATGTTTATGTAGAGAAATGCTACATTCATATGCTCTCCACGAAGCTCCTAGAGGCAGTGTAGAAATCACTTCTCTCCCCATTACATACTGCTGCAGTTCAAATCAGCAGAGGCACTCGAGCCAAAGTCCTTCAGTATAAATGAGGGAGCTGCTGGCAGGTTGTTCTCTGTAATGGGGCGTTGTGTTTTGAATCTCGTGTTGTGACCCTGCCTGGTCCTCTAGGGTATGTCTACACAGCCCACAGCAGAGAAGTGTGGGGCTGAGGAGTGAGGCAGTAGAGCTGTATGGGGGAATTATCCAGCATCTGTAGAAAGAAGGAAATTGTGCAGCAGTTTTCCTGGCTGCATAATTGTATAGGACATGGGGCCTTGCTCATGAGGTCAGGGCTGTCAAATTAGGAACTATTGATGCAGCCAGGCGGCATAATTCCCATCACAGAAATTAAGATCCATTGTCTCTCGCCGTCATTTCTGGGGTTAAACTTTCCACTGGCAGCTTGGCTTTTTCAGTGGAGGATCATTGGAGCCAGAGTTTAGTTAGTGTCAGGGCGCAGTGTGATAAGACTTATTCAAGTCTTTGAAAGATTACTGATTAAATCAGGAATTGTGGGTTTTTTAATTTATTATGGGATGGGGAAGGATGCCTTGCAGCCCTCAGTTAAAAGCCTAGTGTTTTGCTTGTGTGTAGTGTTTAGGAATGTAAGGTGCCAAGGAACTTGAAGATAGGCACCAATATGCATTTCCAAATAAACAAATAACTTGAACCTTTTGGCAAATCTGCACCTGGTTTCAAGTAGAATTACATAAGTTTGGTACAGTTCTCACCCCAGACAGAAGAGGTCATTGGACACAATGCAAGGTACTAACCCCTGCTGCCTCCAGAAACAAGTTCTGAATGCACATTGTTGTGTGGAAGCTCATTGCTGTGCTCTAAAATTTGATTCTTGCTGGCATTTTTAGTTCTTGTTTCTTAACTAAATAGAGGTGGGAAACACAATTTTTTGTATAGTGGTTTTCTGTTTATTCAGGACCTGTGTTTAGAACACTCAGTTATTAGAAATGGCAAGAGAAGATCATTGTCGGTGACTACAGTAGCACAGCACAGGAAGAGATTGGATGAAACTATAAAACTTAGTAGACTGGAGACAGGAGAATAGTGCAATAAAGGAACGAGATAAGATGTTATGAAACCAAGTTAGGGAAGAAATTGAGAGGTGATATGACAGATGGAATATCAGACAGGAATGTATAATGGAGAAGGGGAAATATATGTGGAGGGAGGTTTATTTTCTGTGTGTTTCATGAAGGGTGATTGCTCGGCTGCCAGGAGCAATCATGGGAAAGGTAAACCCAAAAACTGAAACCAAAAATCGACATTTCAGCAGGGAAAGTTGGTAGGAGATGTAAGCAGTCTGTGACAGTGAAGTAGTGAGGGGTGAAAGAAAGGAGAATTATTATAAACAATTGAGTTGTATTGAAAGTTTGAGGACTATCATACTGAACAGTCGTAGCACCAGTGTTCCAATGTGATTCAAGAAGCCCAAATTGGCATTCATTTCCTCAGTAAAGAGCAAGGAGGTAATTGGGGGAAGAAGTGTTGAGTGCAGAATTGGGAAATGGAACCTCTGATTCAGCCCTGAAGAGCTTGCAGTTTAGTTTGTCAGATGGCAATAAGTGAATGAAGCCAAATGGTGGTAGTTTCTGCCATTCATTTTATTGGTTTCTGTTAGTTTTTAGTAAGATGTTGGCAGGCACTAAATCATCAGTGGCCAATCAATATGTCAGAGCATGAAAATTGCTGTAAGTCTGAAAGAGGGCAGTGTCAGGGTTTGGAATACAACTGTTGATCGGTGCCATCAGGGATCTGCAGTGTGTTTTATCTATGAATTAGTTAATAGTAGAGGAAACCTTCTGAAGACTAAGGCTGAGATTTGAGGGAGGCAAGTTTATTCAAAAGAATCTGGAATCTAGAGATGTGTCTAGCTCTGAGGTAGGGAAACACTACAATTAGGACCCTACAATTTCACGGCCATGAAAAACGTGTCACGGGCTGTGAAATAAGACCTTCCCCGTGAAATCTGATCTCCCCTGTGCTGCTGGGAACGCCCCAGCCAGGGGACTCCAAGTTACAAGTTCCCCCGCCAGGCTGTGGGACTGGGGGGAGCAAAGGTGGGGAGAACAGACCCACCTCCGGGTACCTTTTGGATTGGGACCCCTACAGTTGCAACACCATGAAATTTCAGATGTAAACATCTGAAAATGTGAAATTGACCAATTTAAAAACCTTCTGACTGTGAAATTGATCAAAATGGACCATGAATTTGGTAGGGCCCTAACTATAATCCACATTTTATAGATGGTGATCTTAGGTACAGGGACTAAGTGACTGACTCAAGGTCAGCAGGAAGCCTGTGGTGCAGCAAGGAATTGAACTGGGGTCTTCTACATCCCAGATTAGCACCCTAGCCACTGGTCTTCTCTAGAGTTTTGATGTGGGTGGCATTACCCTTTTTTCCCCACCTAGATTGCTCAGGAATCCTTAACTTGCATTTACTGTTGAGATTCCTCTATGATCTCCCTCCTTTCCCTGTGATCCCTCCCGAAAAGTGCTGCATCACAGCAGCATTCTCTGGTCTAGAAAGATTCTGAAAGCTACTCCCTCCAGAATTCATTAGTGTCACTCTTGCAGCTTTCCTTCTCCCTATCCCTTTTCCCCAAGGAAGCATGGAACTTGCCCCTCGCTCTGAGTTCTGATTTTTCACAAGGCACCATATGTTAGTGCACTGTCCCTACAGCACTGGGTCACTTTCATTTAAATTGGCATACTCGATAATGCAATGAAGTGAAGCACTGTTACTCTCTGATTTGCGTTTCTGTTTTATTTATTTAAACCCCTTGGTGTTTCAGTTGTCCTCAAGAAAGTGTGAGGAGAGGTATATACTTAAAATTTAGATACAGATAGCTGCTTTGCTCAGGGGTATGAAAAATCCCTATCCCTGAGCTCTGTAGCTATGTCGGCCTAATCCCTGATGTAGATGCAGATTGGTCAATGGAAGAATGCTTCGCTGGGGAGGTAGAGCAATGAAAAAATACCCTTCTGTCGCTGTAGGCTCTGTCTACACTCTGGGGTTATGCTGGCATGGCTACAGTGCTGTAGCTTTGTTGCAGTAGTCCCCATAGTATAGATGTGGGCTGAGAAACAGATATATCTGTGTCAGCACAGCACAGACCAACAGCTACTGTTTCCCTCAAAACCTCTCTCTCTCTCTCTCTCTCTTCATTTGGGGAAGACTTGCATATTTTTCTGCCTGCACACTCAAGATGAGGGAACTGCATGCAACTGTACCTGCTGTTGCAGGATTTGGGACTTTTCACAAATGTGAAGTGTACCCTGCAACCTCTTTTCGGCTAGGTAGCAGTGTATAGCATAGAGCTGAAGTGCTTTACCACTGATTTGTGTTTTCAAATTAAAGATGGGAAATTTTGGCCTCCTAATGCCTCAGGCCTTGGCTACACTTGCGAGTTACAGTGCTGTAAAGCCTCCCCTAGCGCTGTAACTCACTCCCCGACCACACTGGCAGGGCACTTACAGTGCTGTATCTCCCTGGGTACACCGCTGCTGTTACTCCACCTCCCCGAGAAGCATAAGAGATACAGCGGAGTGGCTATGACTCCCCTGTGAGTGTGTACCAGGAATCAATCTGCAGTGCTGTACTGATCACCTTGTCAAGTGGCCAATCCTTTCCATTGTTGTGACTGGCTGCAGGAATGCGGAAGTGCTGGTTTCAAAGCTCATACCACAGCGAAAAAACAGTTTGCTGTTTGCTTTGAGTGAGTGAATGAATGAGCAGGGGGCCGGGAGTTCGGAACTTGCAAAATAGAGTGCTGCTCCAAAAAGCACTCTCTCTCCCCCCACACTCCCTGTCACACTCCACTCCACCCCACCCCCTCCGTTTTGAAAAGCATGTTGCAGCCACATGAATGCTGGGATAGCTGCTCATGATGTACCGCTCCCAACACAGCTGCAGATGTTGCAAGTGTGGCCACGCCACTGCGCTGGCAGCGGTCAGTGCGGACAGACTGCAGCGCTTTTCCCTACTCAGCTGTATGAAGACAGGTTTACCTCACAGCGCTGTACAGCTGCAAGTGTAGCTAAGGCCTCAGTGTCACTTTCCGTATCTACTCCCATTTGCAGATCTTTTGGTATGAAAGGTGAGAGAGAAATGACTACTACCACACTGTACAAAGAACTCACTTCTAGCTTTTTTGTTTTTGAAAAGATTCTTAGCAAAAAATAGTAAGCATTCTGTAGTTGTCCTTAATGAGTGCAATTTTTGAGCAGCATTTATAGTTTTTCTTTATAACTAATGAGAACCATGCAGTGATACTGGTCTTCAGGTTATATTACTCCACATTGAGTTTAGATGAGTACATCTGTCTTGAGCTCAAAATCTTTAGGGAGTTAAATGCCATGGTTGAAGGAGGTTCTATTTGTTTTCCTTTGATTTTTTTTTTTTCAATGTGTGGAAATTGTTATACTTTTGACATCTTACAGATTTAAGTCAGCGAGCAGGAAACCTTGATTTAAATAATCAATGTTGTGTTTTGCATTTGTACTTTCTAGTTATTTTCCTAAAGAAAGGTTGATTCTCATTGGTTGGTAACCATTAAAATATGTTGATTTAAAACTAAATGAAACTAAATATAGCCTGAACACTAAATTTGGTGCTTCTTTTTGCTAGAGGATACACTAGTTCTGTACACATGTATACAGTAATTAGATAGCTTAACTTTTTTGCTATATGTAGTTTGTCTCAAGCTGTATTTGGATGAAACTTCAAATTCAATTAAATGCACAAAACCAGCATATTAATTATTGTATTAAATTAAACTACTGTAAGTGGGCTATATACATAAGAGAAAAGGTTTATCAAAACATGTTTTGCATTTAAAACAAAACAAATTATTAAATGTAGGAAGTATCTGTAGCTAGTGAATTGAACTGATTTTCTGTCCTTCAAGATTTTAGAACATGTAGATCTCATCCTCTCACATCTAATGTTTCATAGACGCTGCCTCTTTGGGTGCTCCGGGGCTGGAACACCCTCCGGCAGCTCTCTATCAGCTCCCCCTCCCAGTGTGTCCAGCCTGCCGGCAGGCCCCACATCTCAGCACCTCCCCGTGCAGAGGCTGGGGGGAGGAGCGAGGACACAACTGGGCAGGAAGAAGTGGAGCGGGGGTGGGGTGTTGGGGGAAGGGTTGGAGTGGGGACGGGACTGGGGCGGAGCCGGAGATTGAGCACCTACTGGCACTTTGAAAAGTTGGCACCTGTGTAATGTTTATTTATAGATTCAAAGAGGGAAAACAAGCTTTCCTGCTTATTCAACTCCCTGTTTGTCACTTAACTTTAAATGAACTAGTCATTGAACTGAACTAGTTGAATAAATGGCAAGGAAGAAAATAATCTCTCTGTGCCTGCAGAAGAGGCTACTGCTGTCAAAAGCTGGTTTAGTACTTCAACAAACTCTGGCTCCAGGTGGTTAGCCAGTGATATCCACAGGTTCAGTGATTTGCCTTTCTTTAAATCTTGGTAGCAGACACGCACTGCTTAATATTAGTTTTTTTATATATATAAATTAAATGATTTTAATAGATTATAAATATAAGCCTTAACATAGGTTGTCAATTTCAAATTTAATTTTAAATAGGATTATTTAAAAAAATGGGTTTCATTTAAAATAAAGAAGTCCATTGTTTTTAAATGATCCACTTTTGTCCACCTTGACACCCAGTAGTGCTAATGAAAATCAATCTAGACCAAACCTGTACCATGCTGAAAAATACTCCCATAATATGATAGTAAGAAAAAGACATGTTATAAGATTATTAAGGTGGGGAATTGTCCCCCAAAGAAAATGCTTCAGTGGACAAAAGAATGCCAGAGTGGACAATATTAGGAAATATACTATAGAAGCAACTCTGCATTGGCAGGAAGATGGGACTAGATGATTTAATAGCTCCATTCCACGTCTTAACTTCTATGGTTCTGTGAAGATTGTCAGAAGGAAATACATACCGTTCATAACAGGAATACCATTATGAAATAGCCATTTGTTAAAACTTTTCCAAGTTATTGAAGCTAGTATCTGTAAAGCACTCTGATGCAAGACTATTATAATGCCCAAAAATATTATATAAGGGATTATATTTTTGATACTCCTTCATAGTACCATCCGCTTCATTACAAGATAGACTTGTATAGTTATTCATTTTAAAAATAAAAGCTCAGATTTAGAGGTAGCAACTGGGGGGGAGTGGAGGAGAGAAAGCCACCTTTAAAAAAATAAATAAATCCATTGAAGTATATGTACAGAGATGTTCTCTGTCAGTATGTTTTATAGATTGTGATGGCAGAACTCGCTCATTAAAGTACTTTAGATCAGTTTCTCTTAACGGCCCATGACATGAATTTATCTTATCCCACACCTAACTGGGCTTATTTAATTATTGCTCTAATATGGTTAATTACTTACATCAGAAATGCTGAGCCATTTAAATAAGGCTACAGAAAATGTTATTTGTGCTGAAGAAATGAATCCTGTGTAATTGAAAGCTCCCTGGACCATAGTTTTTCTTTTGTCCTTCATTTTGTGTCTTTGCATTCAGGACGGTGAATCTTCTGGGTATCATAATAGCCAAAGTTCTAAAACTCATGCAGCTGGATATCTTAACTGGGGCACTTGAGTTACATCAAAAAGAAAAAGCGGAAGTTACTATGGTAACTAAAATGCTGGGCATAACTTCACAGTCATGTACCTAGAGTTTATGTATTGGATAAAGTATAGAGATTTTGATAAAGTGAAGACTACACAAATAATGAAATATAACACCGTAATAAAATTTCTGATAACTCATGAGATTACTAAAATATGTTCCGTACCCCCAAGACATGTATAGAACTTGACCCAGTTTTCATCCTGTGCACTAAATGAGGCAGGGGCGTAATGGGAAAAAAAGTATATGATCATGTTATTAAAGATGGAATCATAGTGCATACATAAGGGGGCAATTTTACTAGTGACACTTCCTGATTTTTGAGTGTTTGACTTTGCAATCTCACTGTTTTCGTGAGGTGTTTGTTTGTTTATTTTTAATGTAATTTTACTATGATTGTCAAAGCACAAGCCGATTGTCTGTGAGCATGTCTCTAACGCAAAATAGGCAGAATTGCTATCTTAGCCGGTGCGTACTTTTAGCTATTCACTGTTGCTGTTGATTGAAAGGATAAAATACTTATGTAAGGTACAGCATGGGATACTGTACTTCCACAGAAGTTCAGGTATTTCTCCCTCACATTTGCTAATTTACTAGAAACATAATTAAAAGGTTGGCATTGTTATAACCTGGCCCAGATCCACGCTGTTTGGTCACCAGTTAGTTGTGAATGGATCCAGTCATTTCCAAGCCATGGTTTCTAGCTCAGGGTTCTTAAGATATGCCCTGGGCTCAAACATCTTGTCTGATGCCCTTCCTTGGGATGTGGGGGGGACCACAACTCAGGAGCCAGAGACCCAAAATGGTGTGTCTCACCTCCCAGCACTCCTCTTCCCCCGCAATTGCTCACATGTGCTTCTCCAGAGCTCCACCTTGGTTGTGGACTCCCTTGACTTCTAATTTAATCCCTTTGGAGACAATGTGGCAAGAAAGAAAGGAATTCAGGTTTAGCAACGGAATTTAAGCATGATGTCTTTACTCTTAAGGCCTTGTCTATACTTCAAACTTTGATCAATGCGAGTTATGTTGGTGTACAGCTGTCAAAGTTGGTATCTTGCTCATGCAAATGTGGCTGCTTGCGTCAGCGCTGTGTGTACTCAACGGGTGTACTTCTCTCGATGCAAAGTGCAGTGCACCCCAAGTAGGTGTCCCAGTGGGTCATACATGGCAGTCAGGTGCAAATGCCTTTTGGGAACTTTTCACAATTTGTCGTGAGATAGAATTGAGTCACCCAGGATGTCTGGGAGCTAGGGGGTCAAATTTCCAGCACACAATTTTCTCCATCCCATAATGCCATCCATATTCCATAATTTTGTGCCTTTTATTTAAATCCCACAAACCCACAAAGCACTTTTTGGATGCAAAAGGCCAGATTTCTGCATCTGCATGCTGAACTTGCCCCAGCCCTCCAGCACAGGGATACCAAAATGAGAGCTGTACTGACAGTAGTTCGGAGCTATGTCTGGAAAGCATGGCAAAGCAACCAAGGGGCCATCTCCAAAATGATTTCCCTCTGACTGATAGTAAATCTGGCATTGCACTTGGTGATCGCACTGTGGAAACTTGCAATGCCAGATTATTATCAGTCAGAGGGAAATCATTTTGGAGATGGCCCCTTGATTGCTTTGCCCTGCTTTCCAGACATAGCTCCGAACTACCTGCCAAGTTCTTCCTACAAATGGATGATTCAATTCACAATGATTGTTACAAATACAAATAGTGTTCATAATACCAAGTAGAATCTATCATTAGGCACGTATTCCCCAAACTGTCTCACTATGCAGGCTTTTTAAAAAGGTGAAATTCTATTTTTTATTTTTCAAAATATTAGTCAATTTAAAGAAGTTCCAGTTGTCACTTCCCCCTTTAAATGATAGTTTGCAGTGTTGTTGTAGTGGTATTGCTCGCATGATATGAGAGAAACAAAGTAAGTAAGGTAATATCTTTTAGTGCACCAAGTTGATGGAAGGTACAAACTTTCGAGCTTACAAAGAGCTCTTCTTCAGGCCTTTAAATGATTGTAGACCCTCAAGTTAGAGAGAGTACTTCAGTACTTTTCACATTTATAGGTTTCCTGAAGAATTCTCCTGGGGGAGGACGAGGGGTTGTAATTAAAACCTAATTAGGCTAATATGTAAACTTGGTGCTAAACATATGATGAAGCTTCCAGGAATAAATGAAATTTTGGAAATTATTTTTCATAATATCTCTAGAACTACTGCTTTTAGACAGGTCATGTAAAGCTTGTATTGAATAAGTTTATATAGTTGGAACTGTTCTTAGCAATTTTGTAGTAGTGTATTTTTCAGTTGCTTTTTTTCCTCCTGACTATTTTTATATGAAAAATTTGGTAAAGAATGTTAAAAGAACATGTGATTAGGGTCTATAAATCAGTAAATGTTTCATGTAAATAACCACATTGGCTTCTAAATATTTCATTAGATTTATATATTATGTATTCTGTGATGAATGTTGCTGCTTTTTAATGGCTTTTGCAGAGCTTGGATCAACTTGGCAGTAGGCACTTTATGCATTTAAAATTATTATTATTAAGCAGGAGCCTCATTTTTTTTTTCTTCTGTAGAAATTCAAATTCATCCACTTACGCACTGTATTTCTCCTTGAATTTAGAGCAGGTAATGGAGGATGCAGTGTGATATGTTAGGTCCCAAGCCTGCAAATGTTTATTCATGTGCTTAATTTGCACTCATGAGGAGTCTCTTTGAAGTCAAGGGAACTACTAATGAGTGTAAAATTAATGGAAATTTGCAGGATCAGGGCCTTAATTTGACAACATTTGGCCTTTGTCATATTTCTAGAAGGGCCCTCTTGGCTGTTTTTACTGAGCGTTCAGATTGAGATCTTGCTCCAAAGCCTTACTACTATTGGCTGGATTATCAAGCTGCTGGTACTGGCAAGGTTTTGCAGTAAATAATGCATGCATTCTATCTGTTTCTCATATTTATGACTTTGTATGGGAAGTGAAAGGTTAATGTGCCTAAGCAATAGATGTTTTTCTGTATTTTATTAAAATTAGGTCACTTTAATTCTGATGTTCAGGGAGTTTAGCTACTTTGTAGCATTCTAATTATTTTTCAGATATTAACTTATTTTTCTTCTGTCTTATTTGTGAGGAACTGTTAATTTTATACTTCAGATTTTGTTCTCTGTAGCTGGCTGTCTAACCTTAATGAGGTGGTTTTCTTAGAGATTAGATATAAAATCATCAATCTTTTCTAGACCACTAAAATGAGTGCAAGTAATAAAAGGGTTTTTATGTGTGTCTGAGTGCTGTTACTTGGAGATAAATCTATATAGACATATAATATCATTGGTTAGCTGATGTATTTGTGGAATATGTATTCTAGAGTAATTCTTAAAGAATGGAAAATTTCCAAACCATTTCACTTATCCAAAGAATTAGTTCGTATTACACATCAGCTGCCAAATTGAGATTAAAATACTTCATCAGTGTCCATGGGCCAAATTAAGGCTTGATTAGTCAAAGCCTTCACTGGAATCATCTGAGTTTGGAGGACTGAAATTTGCATCAGATTTTCAAAAACCAAAGCCTAAAGTTCGGTTTCTAAATTCATATTTTTAGGCAGCTAAAGAAGTAGCATGTTTTTTCAAAAGTGCTGATCAGCCAGCTGCTCTCATTGACTTCAGTGGGAACTCTGGGTGCTCAGCACTTTGAAAATTAGGCTACTTATTTAGATGCCTAAATATGGATTTAGGGGCCTAATTTTTAGGCTCCTATTTTTGAAAAATATGACCAAGATCTCTTATAGAAATATTTTTCTATAGAAATAAATTTTGAAAAAAATTGTTTGAGCACAGGTGACCTGATGATATTGTTACCCTGAAATTTTTTGTAATATTTATTTATTTAGACTGTAGAGATGTCAGTAAATATTTTCCTGCAGGGAGAGCACTGAAATGACTATCAACTTTCTAATATATTTTTGGAAGAATGGAGGAACAAGTAACCTTATTATCTTCTTTATTCTTTATGTTAATAGTGAACATAACTCTCATCGTTTTGTTTCTAACAGAACTGGAATATACAGCCACAATAATTTTGCCTCTCTAGTATAATTTTATTTCTAATTTTGCAAAATCAGTAGATAAGAACACAGTATTATCCTCATTTCAATTATATGCCAAGCTATACAACTAAGTCTATTTAACATTTTTGCAGTAAAAGTATTTATCAAATCATGGCTGAGATGTGGATAAAATGACTGACAAGTCCTCAAAATAAGTGAAGTTGTTTTTATTGCTAGTCCTTATATTGTCAGTACAATATGTTTTGAATAAGGACAAAATTCAAGCTTTTAATCTGGCTATAAAAAGCGCTCTGGGATCTTTAATGGCCATAAACTGTCAGTTGCTCAGTTTTTCGTTTTGTATGAAAGGCAGCACTTTTTGGACAATACAGGGACTTCAGGGACCCAACCAGATGGAAGAGTGTCTCCTATTGATTCACCATCATCGGTTTCTTAAGGACCCTAGGTTTTCTTCTGGATCTTGGAATTATCTGCTGGGCTCGATCCTGTTTAGTTTGTGAAATCTGATGGGTTCATAGATTCTGGTTAACAGTGCTCATTTTTGAAGGATTTGTTTTAACGTGTTCACTTTAATTTGATGCATTTTTAATTAATAATTTATATAGTTCCATTTGTGTGCATGGTGCTCTAGAGAAACAAGCGGGCAAGGTTCTTTCCCCATAGTTTACAACCTGTCACAGATGCAAATGTGTAGGGCCGCCATGGTTCAGGTGTATGGGGTTGTAGAGAGAGCACAAAGGAGACCATCCCAGGATGGAATGGATGTTAACAAGGATTTGAAGGAGGAGGATAGTTGGTAGACAGAGGTGGGAAATTGTTCCAAGTGAAGGAACAACATGAAAAACAGAGTGAGAGAAGAGACGTTTCTCTGTGAGAAACATGAGGTGATCAAGGAGGGTGAATAGGAGGAAAAGAGGGCAAGGATGAGGGCCAATATATTATTTCTGAGATGCAATGAATTGTCAAAAAATGCTGCCTTCCCTTCTGCACTAATTCTTTCGCTTCTTTTGAAACAGATTTACTTTTAAGACATCACACAGTAAATTATTTAATTAAACTCTAATGATCAAGTGCTTTAATTTACTATATTTAATAAAATGTTTTATTACTAATCTGGGTAGCATCTTCTGTTAATTGCTCATTTAAGGTCAATATGCAAACACTGCTTTTTTAATTGTGTGTGGATTTTATTTGGTATGAATGATTAATAATACATAGCACTTTGTCTTCAAAGTGTATTATAAATGTTAAGCCTCACAACACCCTAATGAACTAGATAAGTATTCTTATCCCCATTCCCACCATAGAGGCTAAGGATGAAAACTTTACATGCTCTGGTGTGTCTGTAAAATACCTGGTGTATGCACACAGGTTAGTTATTGTATTCACAAAGGTATGCACATGCCCCCCATAACTTTCATGCTCACGTTTGGCATATCAGTGCTTGCACCTTTATAAATACAGACCTTTGGGCATATCTACACTACAGAATTATGTCAACCTAAGTTATGTCAGCATACAGCTGCCACAATAATTAAATTGTTTTTCTGTGTTCATACTACGCTCCTTGTGTTGGCAGTGTGCGTCCTGACTGTACTGTCAGTGTGGGGCATTGTGGGACAGCTTCTGAAAGCCAGCAACAGTCGATATAAGCAACACAGTGTCTGCCCTGACACTGGGTCAGACTAACTACATCAGTGGTTCTCAAACATTTGTACTGGTGACCCTTTTCATATAGCAAGTCTCTGAGTGCAAGCTCCTCAATAAATTAAAAACACTTTTTTTTATATATTTAACACCATTATAAATGCTGGTGGCAAAGCGGGGTTTGGGGTGGAGGCTGACAGCTCGCGAACTGGGATTCGTGAAATGTTACAGGGGGTTCTCGGGAAAAAATTCCCTAATGGCGGACAGAGCTGTCCCTAGGTACCCCAGGCAGCACTGGGCCAGCAGCCTGGAGCCCCGGGACTTCCAAGAGCTAACCCGATCAAAGCAAGCATATCTGTCATACTGAGGAGATTTAAACTTCAATACTCCTTATAAGAAATGGAAAGGGAGGTGGATATTTTTTCCTGTTTTTAAAATTAAATAGGCAGCTAGTATTGTTTTTAAAATTATTATCACGAACAAGTTTAAGCTTTGTTGTAACATGCGGTGGTTGCCTGGACTGCTCAAGACCTGAATGCTTGTGTAGGAAGAACTCTGAGTTGGCTTCTTAAATCCCTTCATGCTGTTTCACATCTGATACTTCTTGATGAAACATAGGATCCTTGTCTTATAACAGGCTTATTCAAAGTGATACAAGCTATAAAAGTGAGATCTTGGAAAAGTGTTGCCATTTTCATAATGTAATACGAATACTGTAATGATAAATAATAATAATAAATAGTGTGTAATAAGAATGTCAAAAAAACAAATTTTATATTTCCAAGATCACTACTTTTATTATTTATACTCTGGTGAAGGAGAAAATCTCTGGAAATATTCATTTTTAGGAGGG
Organism: Terrapene triunguis; assembly: GCF_002925995.2. Lineage (NCBI taxonomy): Eukaryota > Metazoa > Chordata > Testudines > Emydidae > Terrapene > Terrapene triunguis. The sequence continues at coordinate 46,877,729 of NW_020664413.1, forward strand.
GGTTCGCGAGACTTGACAGTTTAGTGAAAGGGGTTCACAGGTTGTTAAAGTTTGGGAACCACTGTGCTATTGTATAGAATGTACAAGTACTTACCCAGTATAAAAGGTAATGTTGCTCTCTTCAAGCGAAATCCTAGCCCCTTACAAGTAAATGGGAATTTTGTCATTGACCTCAATGGGAACTGGATCGCTGGAAACAGGGCAGTCTGAAACCTAGGCTGTCCTACTGACACATTTCCTCCTGCCCTGAGCTTTTTGTTGTGCTGCACTTGATTACTATTGAAGTGAATAATGTATTTCAAGAACAGTATATTTGATAAAATATTCTGCAGTAGCACAGAATGCATCTCAGTGTTCAGTCCTGCATTTAAAAATCATCTCCAGAGAATACTAGACTACAGGACTGTACAATAAAGATTCAAAGTCCGTTGATTAGTTCTGGGAGCTGTTTATTTCTATAAAAATTCACACAAGATCTGCTCTCTCTTCAGTTATCCTGGAGTTGACAAGACCTGTTTTTCTCTACATCGCTGCCTTCAGGGTTTCTCAGCCCATGGGTTGCAACCCAAAATTGCTTCACTGGAATGTCTCAAAGGGTTGTGTGGGAGGCCTGAGGGTTGCGGTTGGGTCTTGCTCCCGGGATAGGAGGGAGACTCTGGGGTGTGTGTGGGTGTAGAGCTTGCCCTGCAGCGGCAGCTCTGATCTCCTGGGGCTGGCTGGGCTTGGCTCCCCACTCTGGCCAAGTTGCAGTGCCACAAATTTGGCCTGGCCAGCCCCCCATTGGGGCACCATACGAAACCTGAGCAGTGCTGTAGCCCCCCATATGATACACACGGTGTACTTGTTTAGTACTTGTTACGTTAATGTGTGTATTGTATATCGTGGGTAAGAAATATTTAGTATATTGGGTCGCAACAAGTCATCAAAGTTTACAAATGGGTCCTGAGCCCAAAAAGATTGAACCACTGTTCTGCATATTTGAACTTTGTAGAGCAATAGCACAAATGTGAAAATCAAAGAGTCTATCAAGATGTCCTTAACTCAAAAATTTAAGAACATTTCAAGCAGCAGTCAACCCTCGCCCTAAGTTAATTGGTGGAATGATGCTATATTTATGCCTATGTTTAAGTGTAAGGCCCTGCAAAAACTATAACTGTCAGAGACCTAGTTAAATCATCATGTCCCTACCCAGATACCATGGTTAAAAGTTGTCCTGTATGTGAGTGGTGATCGTGTCCAGGGTTTTAATCTAGTTAGGGGAATATTATAGAGCAGGGGTCGGCAACCTTTCGGAAGCGGTGTGCCGAGTCTTCATTTATTCACTCTAATTTAAGGTTTCGCCTGCCAGTAATACATTTTAACGTTTTTAGAAGGACTCTTTCTATAAGTCTATCATATATAACTAAACTATTGTTGTATGTAAAGTAAATAAGGTTTTTTTAAATGTTTAAGAAGTTTCATTTAAAATTAAAATGCAGAGCCCCCTGGACAGGTGGCCAGGACCTGGGCAGTGAGTGTGCCACTGAAAATCAACTCACGTGCCGCCTTTGGCACTCGTGCCATACGTTGCCTACCCCTGTAGAGGGATACGTCAACTTTTAACCTTGTTTTAAGTCCAGAAGAACTGTTCTACTTTCAGCATTTGCATTTTTAATCATGTATGAAACTATGCGTGCAATAGCATCTGTTCAGGCTTTGAAATTCTGTTTGTACTCTGAAGAAGATGATTTTCTAACAACAACAAGAAAAAAGGCAGTGAAGTTTTCTGTAATTTCCTTGTACCCACAAATTAGATATCTAATTCCCTTCCCCGTTCATTTTATGTGTACTGAAGGCTTTATGTGTACTTTATGAGTTTTTATATTATAGTAGTAAATGGTGTGCAATATAAATTTGAAATTGACTAATATTAAACATTTTATACTGTTGGTGGTTTCCATGTTTTAATGGCTTCCATATACCATCCTTTAGGAAAAAGTAATTTACTTTCCACATGGTTAGTGAGTTACTTGTTTCATTGAAGATTAACCTATTAAAATCTCTCTTTCTCAAATGAACCCTGCCATTAGATTCTGAATCTGATCTTCTACCATTTGAAAATATATATAAATAATGTTTTAGTATCAAAAGAGATGTCTTGCTCTGTGTGCAACCATTTATAGCATAATCCAATATTAGTGCAACCCATTAAAATGAACACAGATTCACAAATAGCATATTATTTTCTTGAAACATAACAATTGTGATTAAATTACTCTGAAATTACTTTCAATCCATTTTAAAAGTACTGTACAGAAAATCTGGATTCAGCTAATAGTGCAATACCTACAGTATAGCAAGATGTGATTGTGAATTAGTTCTGATTAACTACTTTTTAGTTTGTAATCTTTTCGTTTGGACTCACAGGTAATCAAATCTCTTTGGAAAGAATGATAATTGAAAAAGATCAAAGGGTGCTAATAATAATTGTCAGAATATAATAAAATAGTTTCACTATATTTTCAGGGTCACTTTTTGTAATTTTAATGTGCTGTTCAGTAAAATCTGAGGTGTATCAGTGCATTGTACTGAAATAAAGAATGAAGGATAACAGCTGACTGGCAGTGCAGTGTGGAAGGCTTACTGCAGCATTAAATCAGTCCCCTATAAATTAGTTGCTGTCACAATTCACTTTCAAGTATGCTGGGTTTAAAAAAAAAAAAAGAAAGAAGCTGCTTTGAAGGTATAATAGGTTTTACTTTTGTTGGAATATGCTCCTTTATTTTGTCACTCTTGCTTGATTCTGATTATTCTGCTTTTATGGAAACATCAGGAAAGGAATTTTTTATTCTTTTGGGCTTTTTTTTTTTAAATAAGCACCATCGCTGAACATGGCTGTGTGTGTTGACTATATAAATTAACTAACTACCACATTGGTAGCTCTGCGTGATTCTGCACATGCTGTGCTAATACATGGTAAGCCCTCTTATTCTCTGAACATCTGATTTCCTCTTTACAGGTCAGTGCACCTTTCATATCCCTAATTAGATTGAGCTGAAAATACCATGTTCTATAAAGGCAGTAGTGAAGTGTGGAAAAATGATGATTGTTCATTCAGCTTAGACCAAATAAATCTCACAGCACGGTGCTCTCATCTGCTTACCGATGGGATGTTAATATGTTGTAGACAGTTTCTGTAAAACATGCTTACGTGAATATCTTGCATTTTCTAGCCAGAATAGTTTCTCCTACATCGATTTAAATATGCCATAGGCAAAGATGAGGGGAAAAGCCTTCTATTAAGAAAAGAAATAATTAATGAATGTCTTAATTTTATTCTCTTCCCTCAAGTCCTAAAACAATTACTGTATGGGGAAACCTCTATTTGCCTAGGAGAATGGAGTTATTTGCCTGTTTAAAAACCAGAACCTGTACTGATCTACAGAAGTTAGTAGTTAACCCATTCGCCTTTCTATAGAGACAGAGAAAATAGAAGAAAGTGCACAGATTTGAAATTGCAGAACTACTAACTGTAGTTTGTAACTTAGCATTTAAATCAGCTTCTGTACCAAATGACTGGAAGATAGCTAATGTGATGCCAATTTTTAAAAAGGGCTCCAGGGATGATCCCGACAATTACAGGCTGGTAAACCTTGCTTCAGTACCGGGCAAACTGGTCAAAACTATAGTAAAGAACAAAATCGTCAGACACATAAATGAACATAATTTGTTGAGGAAGAGTCAACATGATTTTTGTTAAGGGAAATCATGCCTCACCAATCTACTAGAATTCTTTGAGGGGGTCAACAAGCATGTGGACACGAGGGATCCAGTGGATATAGTGTACTTAGATTTTCAGAAAGCCTTTAACACGGTACCTCACCAAAGGCTCTTAAGCAAAGTAAGCTGTCCTGGGATAAGAAGGAAGGTCCTCTCGTGGACTGATAACTGGTTAAAAGATAGGAAACAAAGGGTAGGAATAAATGGTCAGTTTTCAGAATGGAGAGAGGTAAATAGTGCTGGCCCCCCTAGGGGGTCTTTACTGGGACCAGTCCTATTCAACATGTTCATAAATTACTTGGAAAAAGGGGTAAACCGTGAAGTGGCAAAATTTGCAGATGATACAAAATTGCTCAAGATAGTTAAGTCCCAGGCAGACTGCGAAGAGCTATAAAGGGATCTCTCAAAACTGGCTAACTGGGCAATAAAATGGCAGATGAAATTCAATGTTGATAAATGCAAAATAATGCACATTGGAAAACATAATCCCAACTATACATATAAAATGATAGGTCTAACTTGGCTATTACTACTCAAAAAAAGAGATCTTGGGGTCATTGTGGATAGTTCTCTGAAAACATCCACTCAATGTGCAGCGGCAGTCAAAAATGAGAACAGAATGTTGGGAATCATTAAGAAAGGGATAGATAAGACAGAAAATATCATATTGCCTCTATATACATCCATGGTATGCCCACATCTTGAATACTGGGTACAGATGTGGTTGCCCCATCTGAAAAAAGATATATTGGAATTGGAAAAGGTTCAGAAAAGGGCAATAAAAATGATTAGGTGTATGGAATGGCTTCCTGTGAGGAGAGATTAATAAGACTGGGGCTTTTCAGCCTGGAAAAGAGACGATTAAGGGGGAGATATGATAAAGGTCTACAAAATCATGACTGCCATGGAGAAAATAAATAAGGAAGTGTTATTTACTCCTAGAACTAGGGGTCACCACATGAAATTAATAGGCAGCAATTTTAAAACAAACAGAAGGAAGTATTTTTTCACACAACGCACAGTCAACCTGTGGAACTCCTTGCCAGAGGATGTTTTAAAGGCCAAGACTATAACAGGGTTCAAAAAAGAACTAGATACGTTCATGGAGCATAGCTCCATCCATGGCTCTTAGCCAGGATGGGCAGGGATGGTGTCCCTAGCCTCTGTTTGCCAGAAGCTCGGAATGGGCAACAGGATGGATCACTTGATGATTACCTGTTCTGTTAATTCCCTCCGGGACACCTAGCAGACTAGAAAGGATAGAAGAAGAAGAAAGGATACTGGGCTAGATGGACCTTTGGTCTGATCCAGTATGGCCTTTCTTATGTTTTTTTCCAAATCTGACATTAAGAAGAGTTTGTTTCCTCCTGTATTTTCTTTTGACCAACATTCGCTATTGTTAGTAGCAGGAGAGGGGGAAGTCCCATCTCCATTCAGATCAGTGGGCAATTTAACATGGGATATAGTTATGCTGGCTTTTCTGGAAGATTCTCTTTCAAGACTCCTGTATGAAACAGTAATTGGCTGAATTTATTCGTTTTCTCCAGCAGTAGATTCATTTTTGTTTGTCCCCAGTGACAACTGAGACTGATTATCTTCATCCTGGAATATGTTGAGCCAGGGTATGCCCTTGTGCCATCTCCCAAGAGTCAGCCGCGGCGGAGGATGTGAACGCACCAGCTGTTCAGGAGTTGCAGTGCAGTGTCATTAGGAGTATAAACAATCTACAGAGTTAGCACAAACACCAATTTTCTAAAAATCCCAAGCAGTTCTTTGGTTTAATCCAATGGCAATAGCTATTGCTATGAAGTGGCACAGGACAGTATATAAAGTGGATATTGTGCTCTTTGAGTTGCACGGTTTCTTAATATTTGATAAAATTCAATAAAAACCATATGTGGGACTATGAGAGTGTGGGGATTGTCTGTATTTGAAATCTGCATCCGTATGCCCTTGATCAAATCCTTCCCCAAAAGCTGCATTTTGATGTATTCAGCACAGGAAACAGTATAGCTGATATAACCAACTTGCCTCAAGGAACATCCACTGAGAAAAGAAAATAGCTGTCGACATAATGTAAAAAAATCAGTCTAATGCCCTGTTGGTTTAGAATTATGAGGTTTGGATTGTAGAAGAATCATTTTTTCTCTTCATGGGGACTCCATAAATGCAATTCCATAGTTAAGCAAGGCATTTGACATGTCCATAGACAGGGCCGGCTCCAGGGTTTTTGCTGCCCCAAGTGGCGCAAAAAAAAAAAAAAAAAA
>NW_020664413.1:46883854-46989917 GCF_002925995.2 Terrapene triunguis
AAAAAAAAAAAAAAAAAAGCCGCGATCGCGATCTGCGGCGGCAATTCGGCGGAAGGTCCTTCGCTCCGAGCGGGAGTGAGGGACCGTCCGCCGAATTGCTGCCAAATAGTTGGACCTGCCGCCCCTCTCCGGAGTGGCCGCCCCAAGCGCCTGCTTGGCAAGCTGGTGCCTGGAGCCGGCCCTGTCCATAGGAGAGCAACACTCTGAAGCCTGAATTACAGGGTAGCTTGGAATGTTGTTGCTCACAGAAATGCAAGAAATCAAACTCCATCTTTTATTACCTATAAGATTTTGTACATTTTAAAATGATAGCTGTGCTGAATAAATTAGAGCTTTAGTGGTTGTGTTCACTTCTATATCAATGTCAGTTGTATTTGTGAGACCATTTAGCAGCAACTGGTTAAATGTTTTACAGGTTAGCATTTCCAGTATGCAAATCCCACTTCCTCTGGAGTAGTGAACTAGCTAAGATTGAGTTATCTTTCTAATTCTGGGAGTTCTGTTGAATCTCTTCAGTGTCGAGCCTATACATATGTGCACCACCAAAAATGAACATGATGAGTTTGCAAGTTGGGTGATTTTTGTTATATCTGAAACTTCAGTATTGTAGAGTAATTAACCAGCAGTTAATTTATTGTGAAATGTTGTGCAGCCCATTTTATTGTGATAAACAAGTTCATACTACACCTGCATATTTGAGGCTTGAAGAGGAAACTGTAGTTAAGATCTCTGAGAAGTAAGAAAATACAGAGTTTTCTTAGTAAATGATACCCAGCAATAGTATTCAAGGCAAATTGAAATTCATACCATCTCGCAAGCACCTTTGTTTTCCATTTTATGTGGAGAAATAGTTTCATTTTTAATCTGCATGTCCGCACCACGACAGATAAATACATGCCTTAATAACACTGTGAAAAAGTGGGGGAGGGGAGTAGCTAAATAATGTGTTGTTTAATGGTGTAGAGTCATTACAACTTGCTTACAACCAGAAGGTGAACAAAGTGTTATCAGCAGTATCACTAGAGCTGCCCAAAAAAGTGGGAAGTGGTTTGCAAGAAAACTATTTTGTAAATCCAAGTTTTTTTTCAAAATTTTGAGATTTTTTTTTTCACCAGCTCTATATATCACAGCATCAGTGGGCTTAAAACCTGAGGTGGTATATCCTAGCAATTATTTGTTTTAACTAGATCCCTAATAAATATGATTGTGCTGCAGCAGGATGCTATCTGAACTTTTTTTCTCATGGCAGTCAGTTTTACACAAACCAAGACTGAAATTGCATCTGAAAAAAAATGAGGGAAGGTATTTCGCATATTGACACTACACATTTTTTCTGTGTCACTGTATTTACTTATGTTGATACATCATATTGTATAGTCATTTTTTTGGTCCTAGTGTCAGTACTGTTTAGGAAAGAAAAGGATGACTTTTAAAATAAACTTTCCAAAGACATTCCACATAAAATCAAAAGAGCTTGTTGGCACAGTATAATTCTGCCTAACGCTCAATATGAGTGAGCGAAAGCATTTATATTTGTACTGCAGGTATGTGGACAAGGTATTTTTTCCTTCCGGTTGACCTACTTTTTAAAAACACACAAACTCTGTTAGTATCAATCTTTGGTTATGCTTTTTCTGGCAATGGATCTATATAATCTTGATTTAGCCTTTATAGGTGGTGAGATGAGCATTTTTTTTTTTAAATTTAGGTGAATGTTATTTATATAGTAGAATAATTGCACAGGTGATTACTCTTTCAGACCTTGCCTCTAATAGCATTATGATGGGTGTAACACTTTCATGCTGGAGCACTATGTTTCAGTAATTTCTCCAGTGTACACGTGCTTTCAAAGCATGTTTCTCTTTCATTTAGTCTTCTGCCTCAAAGCCGTTCAGCCAGAATATCAACTGTGATAAATGCAGTGAAAATTCCACTTGCCAAGGTAGTAAATAGTATTAAAAGGTGAGGAGGGTTAATGCGCTGGGGAATGATGTGACTTCTGTCAGTTTACATGAACCTGTAGTGTAACATTCATCCCTCTTCTTTCTTACCTGCTGTCCCCACTACAGTACTCCCAGAGTGTTTGAGTATGCAATCTTTTTATAAACTTAAAGGGAGATTGTCACATCAAATATCATACTTGCTGTTTGAAATCTTTTTTGAACCTACTGTTGTTACAGTCATCTTGGGTGTTTGTAACTGAAAGAGAAATATCCTTTCATATTGTTTACTTTGTGCATTTGACAGCGTGTTGCTACACTCTTCCTCCCATACAGTCAGTTTTCCTCTCTTTTGAATAGATCTTCCACACATTACCAGGGAAGATAGAAATATTTTTTAAAAATGTGTGATTGGAATAAACCACAAAAACTGGCAGGGGAACACACAGATGTAGAATCTGAAATTGCTTTTAACTTGTTTTTCTAAATTGACTAGCTATCAGGTTGACAATGTTCCCCTTTAAGTTTTGTTTTTCTCTTAGGGCTGGTCCACTCTAACCCCCCACTTCGAACTAAGATACGCAACTTCAGCTACGTGAATAATGTAGCTGAAGTCGAAGTATCTTAGTTCGAACTTACCGCGGGTCCACACGCGGCAGGCAGGCTCCCCTGTCGACTCCGCGTACTCCTCTCACGGAGCAGGAGTACTGGCGTCGACGGCGAGCACTTCCGGGATCGATTTATCGCGTCTTGTCTAGACGCGATAAATCGATCCCAGAAGATCGATTGCTTACCGCCGGACCCGGAGGTAAGTATAGCCGTACCCTTAGAAGGGACATTGGGGAGAGAGGACAAGAAACGTAAGGAGATAAATGGCTCTTTTCTGTCGAATAATCTCAGCCACAGAAAAAAATAATTTAGCTAAAACTTTGCTTGGCCGCTTAAAAAATGTTTTAAAATACGGCCTCCACATTATGTAAATAGGAAGTCTGGCTGGATTTTTCCTGTGAGTCTGACTCCAATAAGCAGAGTAATGCCTGGAGCTGAGAAAACATCTGGATTGGTCACCAAATAGTCCACGAAGGTAGAAATCTTTGTCTCCAGAATTGCATCTTGCAGCAGTTATACAAGGGGAAAAAAGGGAATAGGTTGACATTTGGATTTTGATGTGTTTTTATATATGGAGAATGTGAGGATTCCGAGGATTTAAATGGTAACTTCTTTCATACCAAATTTAGAATGTTCTTTGTAAAGAAATGTTTAACACAGAAACAAAACTGTTTTTACACATGGACAAGAGAACTAAAAATAACTGGAAAGCTTAAGTACCAGCTCTTGAGCTACTTCAGTAATTATTCTGTTTTTTCTTTTCATTTGGCTTTTCTGTTGTTCTGCTTGCTTTTTTCATCGCTTTTTACCTCATAGCCTCCTTAGCATTTAATACAACTTGGTGTTTTGGCCAACTGGTGAGTGCCAATATGAATTTTCTTACTTGGTAGTAACAGTGAGAAATGTAAAGAAAATTGTTGGTTTAGATAAGATAACTGAATGCAGTGCAACAAATTTTTGAAGAGGAGTGTAAGGATTGATGGTTACTTCAACTACTAAACAGGATATTTTATGTATTTCCTAGGTGCCGATCACTGTAAAACTTGAGTAAAGAGTTAGATGCATCTTAAAAAGTTCAAGTAAGGACAATTTTTTTCTATTTTTCCTTTAGCAGAGGCTCCTTCTGAGATTAAGGTTCAGTCAGGAAGTCTAGGCGTTGAAAATGCTGGGACAGCTTTCTCCTATTTATTTATTTATTTATGTATTTTTATATATATATATATATATATATATATTTGTCTTTACAGAGACATTTGTTGAGCTCTGAAAACCATGCTGTGCTCATCCTGATTGCCAGAGGTGTTTCACAGGGGAAAGCTCTTTACTGAAAACGATCTGGGGGAGATCTTCTTCTGCTTCTCTAAAAAGCTCAGCAAAGAACTTGTAGCCCAGAGGGAGGCAGGGCTAAGGTGGCTTTTAGCCACCTTTGCACCCTCCTGGTCATTAGTGCGTATCTTAAACAGCCATAAGCCCTGCGGGGAACCCCTGGCATGTCTTCTATGTTGGGGCTTGGAAGGGAGTCCCTGGCAGGCAGCCTTTGCCTGTATTTGTCAGTTCCTGTACTAGGGGAATCCTCCTTGACTAGATAGGGAGCTTTTAGATCTCCTGTGTGTACTGCCCTGGCCCTTTTACTCTCTCTTAAAGGAGCCAGAGTCCTGTCTGAGAGTAGGCTCTATGTTTCTTCAGTTTTGACTGTCCCCACTGGTAGATATGTCCTCAGTGGGATGGGGATGGAGAGGTGGCATCTGAGGTAGCTAGGTCTGTCCTCTTAAGGAATTGCAAATTAGGTCCACTGAAGTCCACTTTACATGTAAGGCGCTCAGTTAATGATGGACAGCTGTATAATAATGGCTGGCTCTTGTATAGCACTTTTCATCCATAGATCTCTTCACAAAGGAAATCAGTATGATTATCCCCATTTACTGATGGGAAACTGAGGCACAGGGACTGTAGTGACTTGTTCAAGGTCACCCAACATACCAGTGGCAGAGTAGGGGATAGAACTCATGTCTCCTGAGTCCCAGTCCAGCACTCTATGCATTAGGTCACACTGCCCCTCTAAGGCATAAAATCCTAAAATAGAATAAAGTTGGTTTTTAAAAAAACAACAATTTGTTGAGATATTTTTTATTTGTTTTTGCAAAAACAATTATAATTTTTTTTTGGAACCATTTTGCAACTTTAGATTTTTTTTGACCATCTCTAATCAGGACCTTCAGGTGGATCTGGTATTGAGTTAGGAGCCATTTTGGAGATTACAACATTAGTGTTATGTGTTATACGTCAGTTAGGGTGGCTCATAATAGAAGTGAGTTATAGCCAAAATGCTGTCGTTTTAAAAATATATATATATTCTGGAAAAAAGTATTAATTAATGTGTGATTATGTGCTTTGTAGTGTGTAGGAATTAGGTGGTATCCCTTTAAACCGTTGTGAGCCCTCTGATGGCTCTCACCGTCTTCTGTGTTTCAGAAGCTGCCAGAACTCTGCCAGAGCAGTGGTTCCTATATGTGGCTAAGCCTTGAATGTTAAGTAAAGAGTTATCTGAACCCCACCTTTCTTGTGTTGTGGTTCCTTCCTATTACTTGTATTGTGTAAAGAGTAAAAGACAGAACATATGTATGTATTAAATTTGTTCTTTGGTAGCTTCTTTAAAGCAAAACTTGCACACTAACTGTGTAAAAGAAACAGCTTATATGTTTAATTCTAATAAACACATTCAAGAAATACCATCTGATTATTTAGGGAGGTATCCCTCAGTTATGTACATATATACATACACAGTAAAACCTCTTTAGTGACCACCTCTGAAGAGAGACCACCTGTCACAAGCGACAACTTGCAGAGGCCACAGAGCACCTCTGCTCTCTGGTGTGCAAACCTTTGAAGAGAGACCACCTCTTACAAGCAACCACTTTTGTTAACTTCCATGAGTGGTCGCTCTTGGTACTGTAATTTTGAAGGTATTAGAAAACATTCAAAAGTATATATTTCTATTGAATTGATAGGAGAGGCTGGCACATTATCACCCTAAGTAACATAATTCTTACTAGATTTAATCCAGCGCAGTTTTTATTGTACCTCTTCACTGCAGATTAATGTACCGTGTATACTTTAGATATAATAAATAGAAATAATTAAATCCCTACAGAGGTTCTCGTTCGGATCCCTGCATTACATAGCATTTATTCATGTACTCATCTCTGTCTTGCTTTTATTTTTTTAAAGAAAAAAGGCATTGAGAAGCAAATTATGGGTCAATGGCAGTAATAATTATCACGGTACAATATAGACCATAGGAAAGATAGCATAGTTGTGGTGAACTAGTATCTGCTTTTTATCAGTAGATAACTGTATTTTATATTGAAAAATCTTGGCCATTTTAGGGCTGTTTAAATAAAAATTACATGACATTTGACATAATTAAAATGCTGTCCTATTTATGGTAAAACACTTAAACGCCTGTATATAAAACAGATGTCATCTTGCGGGTTGGACTAGATGACCTCCTGAGGTCCCTTCCAACCCTGATATTCTATGATTGTTTAACAGTCGATTCTGTAACGAAGATGCATAATGCTTCGAAAGTAGTGATTCAGCGTCCATCTTGATGAGGGTCCATATGTATTTGAGTTTGTGGTGATGGGAGAACTCATTTTCCAAAAAGCATATGGTCATATTGATGACCGCATGGTACTCCCTCTATTCCTGTGTTCCTGCTGCCAGGGATTCCCTAATAGCTTATTTGGAATCCAGGATGCAAGATTAATTAAGGTTATGCAGAACATCTTGAGAATAAGTGTAGCATGCAGATGTTATCAGTAAAACCCCAGTTTGAAGCACACTCAAAGTCACTGTAATTATTATCTCTGCAAGAGGCTGGGTATCACAAGGGGATGTCAAATCCTCTACTTAGCAGTGTTTAAAAAGCAGACAAATACAATACAGCAGATCAGATACAGAGAATTGAGAACTAGACTGAGAGAATGAAAATCTTATGGGGAGCAACAGATGTGATGCGTTGCTGATACATTTTTATTCACTAGGATAAACACACACGTGTTTACCCAATAATGCGTTCTTTCTCAGGCAGGTCCACAGATTCTAGCAATGTCTCTTCAGTTGACCCTGCAGCTTTTGGAGATAGAGTGAAATTTATTGGGGTTTCCAGATGTAGATTCCCCCCTCTCCCTCCCTCTTTCGGGATTAGTCCAGACAAGCAGGGTTGTCTGGCTGCTGTGATGGATATGGACATATTCTGTGATAATTTATGAATACTGTATGTTGGCCTAGTTATTGGCATGTTTTCTGTATGGCTGTTGGTTTAATTCAACAGGAGACTGTCTGGAAAAATAGGAAGGAAGGAAAAGAATGGCTCACGATAGCTACCTCAGCAAACAGTTAAGAGTTGTTAAGGGACAATGCCAGAACTGGTAGCTTTCATGATTTTACCTCCATCTCCAGTCAACCTACAAAATGTGTTTTGACCAGAAGGGTCAAAGCCTGGGAACAAATGCACTTCCCTGCAGTATTAAAAGGGACGCTCTCTAAAGAGAGGCAGTGCAGTGGTTGTTCTGGAAAACCAGACTGACACAGGACTTCTCTGAGTATGGATGAAGAAGTTAGGCCTGCATTGGTTACCATCAGGAGATGGTAAGAGAGACGTGTGTAGACTTTTTAAAAATTCCTCTTTTTTCCCCCTTTAATTCTTTGCACCTACTGCTAAATAAACAACACTTTGTTTTAAGAAGGCTGTTTGGTCAGCCTATACCTCTGGTCACAGGCACAGTCTAAGTGGGATACTTGTGAAATTCTACCCCATGAGGCCTAATACCTGAGGAGGTGAGCTCAGAGACCCCAAAGGGACAGAGGTGCAGCTAGGCCCTTGTAATGATGACTACTCCCTCCATAGAAGACCTTGGAAGAAAGTCAGACTTTCTCTCCCAGGCCCTTGATCCCAGACTAAATGCCTTTTTATTGAACACTTGTTTCTGAGACTACCATGTGTTTCACCACATGCTTGGGAGCCATCTGGAGAGCAGTGAATGGGATTTATTCCCTCCTGGTTTCCAGTTTTTGTGCCTTCAGTCTTATGGCTTCAGCCAGGAATTATGGCCTGATTCCAGTCTTTTTCATCAAATACTCTTGGGAAGCACTCCTTGTCTCCCTGGGCAAAAGGACAAGGACCAGTGAAAAATTTCACAAGCCCTCAGCTAGTAAAACAAAATTCAGATAATGGGGGGCGTGGAGGTCCAAACAGTTCCACCTAGGAGTCCTCTAAGCCCAAAGGAAGATCCCTGTAGAACAGGGGTGGGCAAACTTTTTGGCCTGAGGGCCACATTGGGGTTCCAAAACGGTATGGAGGGCCGGGTAGGGAAAGCTGTGCTTCCCCAAACAGCCTGGCCTCCTCCCCCTCCCCCTTCCCGTCCCCTGATTGCCCCCCTCAGAATCCCCAACCCCCCCTGCTCCCTGTCCCCTGACCGTCCCCTCCCGGGACCCCATCCCCACCCTCCCGCTCCCTTACCATGCTGCTCAGAGCAGCAGGACTGGCAGCCGCACTGCCCAGCTGGAGCCAGCCACACCGCCGCGCTGCCCAGCAGGAGTTCGCAGCCCCGCTGCCCAGAGCTCCGGCGGCACGGCGAGCTGAGGCAGTGGGGGAGGGGCCAGGGGCTAGCCTCCCCGATCGGGAGCTCAAGGGCCGGGCAGGACGGTCCCGCGGGCCGTAGTTTGCCCACCTCTGCTGTAGAAGTCCCCAGCACAGCACCCTACGATTGTGTTACCTGCTAAAATTGATGTAATTGAATGTATGGTGGGTTTTTTTGTTTTTCTGTTACCAGCCCAGATGAATTCTACAGAGATGACATCTGAAATGAAAAGACTGGTAGCAGATCATAAGCATTATATTTATCGTTATAGTACTAGTGCTATGCTGCAAAGAGACAGTTCAGTATTTTGGCATTTTCCTTTGCATTGTAAAATCACTTTTGAGGGGCTCACTGCAATGAACACACGTTCTATAAACAGACATAAATAATGTATAAACAGCACGAACAGCGGGAGTCAGGGCTACAGTACTCTGAACCTTCATTTCCAAAACGACAAACCTCTCCCACTTGATTTAAAGGAGAAGTCATTTAGCTAACAAGTAACAGCATGGTCCATTTCTTTCCTGTAGGCCACTCACTGGTAGAGGGCAACATTACTAATCCATACACGCAGAGACAATATATTTAATCGCATGAAAGCTGAACTAACTGGCTGCTTTTTGTTCCTGTATTCTTTTTTTTTCTTGATGCACATGTAATACCCATTGGGATTAATGGAGGACATATGTACATGAAGGAAGAGGGAAATTAGGGTATTAATTTTATGGAATTCCTTTTTACGTATTTTTGTTAATTTGTTTGCTTTATGGAATTGAGTGAGACCCATTATTCACTAACAACTACATTAAGACTTTTTCTAGACTCGTTGGATTCAGAAAAGAAATACTTAGACATTTAGCATTAGATTTTAAAAGGTTAGAACTACCTCAGTGGATAGCTGACATTTTAAAATGTTATGGCTATGCTTTATTATTTGCATGGGACTTTGTAGAAATCTGTGTCTTTCAACCAGCCATCATTTTTGCCTCTCTTAAGTGGCAAGGCAGACAAAAAAAACCCCCAAAACATGCATATCATGATTATAATGAAGGTGGCTTATGAATAGCGGTTTCAAAACATGGTTTTATACATTCTCATAAACACTTTTTATAAAGGCCACTCTGGCCTTTTGAAAAAAGTGTAGTGATGAGTTATATTGAAGTTGCACTTATTTTTTTAATTCCTGAAACAGTAGTTTTAAATCATTCTTATTTTAAATTAGCATCTCAATGAAGTTCTTTGTATTCTGAAACTGACAGGCTAAAATCTCAACTGTCCCAATTACTATATTTTAAATTAGCTGATAATATAATTATTAGATTTGTTATACTTGAACTCTGGTTTCTAATCTTGTAGATCTTTTCATTGTTTTGAAAGAGTTTATTAAACATTGGAGAAGTGTAAATAACCGTTTATATGTAGTTGGTGATGGTGTAGATGGTGAATAATCATAGAGTCTAGCTATAATGGAAAGCCTCTGATTAATGACATCTTTCAGAGATTGTTGTTGGGGGTTAGGAAGAGATCTGTAACTGTTACTTTGACAAGTACATTTTGAAAGGCTATTTTGTTAGCCTTGGATGGTAAATGAATGTTTACTGTTTTATTTATGGATTTAGCTAAAGCTTTTGATGCAGTTGATCATCTACTTGCTAATCCAAAATCCTTGGGATTCGGCACAAATCCTAGAGCTTTGGATCGATTCTCAAATGATTTGTCTGAAAGCAGCAAGTGTGTAAAAATAAATATGGCTTTGGATCTGTTCTTGAAGATATTCAGCTGTCCAGTTTGGAATCGACCTGCCTGAGTCCTCCACTGACATTCATTTTGTATCATCAATTAGGCCCCAATTCAGCAAAGTGTTTAAGTTTGTACTTAACTTAAAGCACAAGCATATGTGCATGGAGTACTTAAGCACATGCATAAAATCTGCACTATTTATTTATTTATTTATTTATTTATTTATTTTAGGTAATTGCTTCTCTTGTCATGTCACTACTCAGCTTCTTGTTAGCTTCCCTTTTATGGTACAGACCTTTATTGGAATAGATGTCTCTAAATTCTACTCTAAAAATACTTGTATGATCTGCATAGGTATATCTAGGATGAATTTGACCTAGACTGTTTCTTCATTGTTACACCCCTTTTATCCTTATTCCACCAAATAGACTCATGGCGTTCAATGGACCTAATTTCACATATAAGGTCTGCTCAGATGCAGGCATGCAAAATATGACCATTAGTCAAATTGTGCTCCTTCTGTAATAGGGCATGCCTGCAATAGAATGAAAATACACTGCTTTGAGTATTTGTTGAAATAAAATTTCAAACAAATTAACTATAATATTTTTCATTGGATTTAAAACTTTAGATTCGCCAAAACAAAAACATTAAAAAAAAAAATCAATGAAGTCTTGTTGTTTTGTTTGCAAAATTCTCATTTCTCTTATTGAGATCAATATGTAGAAGTGGACCTTCTCTTGAATAACATATCCTGGAAGGATGGTTACCTTACAATCTGCAGTTCCTTAGTTTGTAAATTTGGAACTGTATTTATTTTATGCAATATATTACATTACAAAATGACATTTAGTAATTTGAGCAATCTGATTGGCTGGTGATGAATCCTAACCATCTGGTTATGGTACAGAAATCTCATAAGCCTTTGCTCTGGTAGCATTCTCTGTTGGCTGTTCTAGGATTATCACTCTGTTCTTCAAGCCAGAAAACATAGTTGCACTATGAGCTTGTAAATTGGTGGAAATTCCTCATTTCTACATGGGGACTGGTGGTGATGTGAGTCCTTGTATTTAGGAAGGATCTTTTCAATAGGTTTTGGGGCCCCATCATGAACTCTGGTGATGATGTAGAAAACCTCTCTGAATCTGGATCATTTAGCAGAAGCAGAGGCAACGGCAAACACCTTCCTATGTATTCTCATCCTCAGTGAAATTATGCATTTCTTCCATTCTTAGACAAGGTCCTGTCCTACAGTACTCTGTAGATTAAACATGTTTAACCCAACAGGTCCGACTGGGTTTGGGTAGCTGCAGTTCATCCGTTTGAGAGTCTGTGACCAATGGATCTAGTGACCCAAAATGGCCTTCTAAAAGAAAAAAGTATTGTTTATTTTAACCATAGGAACAAAGTATAAGATAAGAGAGAAGGGGTTTTAAAACAACAAATGATCTACACAAGTCTATTCTTACTACGTATTATTTCTCTTCGCATAGCACCTAGGAGCTCCAGTCATGGATCAGGGCCCTGTTGTGCTAGATGCTATACAAACACAAAACAAAAAGTCAGTCCCTGCCCCAAAATGCTTATCTAAGGCTTATCTACCCATTGTGTCAGAAGCCTAAGGAGACCTAACTGCTTCAGATCTTCCAGCAGGGTCTGTTTGTGTCTGACCTCAAACAGCTGCTCCCCTTCTTGACAGTTTGTAGTTCTTTTGTTCCATATTGGCAAAACAAGCTGTGTAAGTTGACTGTAGCCAAGGAGGTGAGATCATCCTATTTAATAGCCCAGCCATTGTCTCTTAGACACCTTGAAGCATTTAACCTGCTTGTTTTCCCCACACCCTGCTATTAAACCAAACCAGTATTTTCATACAGTAAACATCCTGATAACCAAGTCAACACATAATATTCCTAAATTATCACAGACAACTCTAAATCCATCACATAGGATAAATAATGTTCTGAGTTGCTGAGATTCTATTGGAAAGGCACAGCACAGTAATATGAGACTTCTTTCATACAAGGCACAGGAGAATCTAGCTCCCAATGGAGCTATCATTTATTTTGGGTTTGGAACTGCAGCATCTGTTGCTTCGGAGTTTCCTATCTCAGTATGTTGTGTCCCAATAGCATTATCTTTTTTTCCTCTTGGTAGGTTACAGTTTTGATCTATGACATCACTTCTCCTATAAAGCTGGCTTTGAAAGATGGTAGAAGAAAACCTAGAGAAAAGGACTAAAAAGTACTTTAAAGAAAATATCCCCTAAGCATTCCATCTACATAATTTTGCACTGACGCTAGTGTTGAACAATCACAGTATTCTTGTTGGACAAATGCATTTTGAATGCTAAAATTTGGAATGTGGGAAAAAGAGAAATATGCAAACTTGGCAACCAATAAACCACAGAATATGGTTACTTTTGCCTGTCATCAGCATGGTAATTTAAACTATGACAAAATATTGGTGCTTAGTTAAATATTATGCTTAGTCATTATTGGTTATAACCTCTCATTTTTTTTCTTTTTTTCATAGGATCTGTGTTTATGCTGAAAGTTCAAGTAAATGACATCATCAGTCATCAGTACCTACCCCAAGCAATTGTAGAAGTGTTTGTTAACTACACAAAGACGAATTCCACACTCACTGGAAACAATGGAGTAGTATTAATAAAAGTTCCCTACAAGTTAGGTCTAAGTTTAACTATTGCATCTTACAAAGAGGGCTACATGTTAACACCATTGCCTTGGAAGACTGGGAGAATGCCAAGTAAGTAAACCCTTTAAAATCCTATTATTACACTGTGTGCAATTGAAGCTTATTTCTTCCTTGGGTAATCCATCTAATTGTAATGAACTGTACATGACTGAATGAAGTCAAAGTAGGTCATGATTGAATGCCAGTTATTAAAGGTAAATGACCCTTTAGACTTGACAAAATTATAACATGGATTTTTAAAACTGAAATAATATTTTTAACTGTTGTTGAAAATATCTGTCCACTCTGAGAGATTATATTGCAGTGGGGGCATGATTTGAAGAAAGTGAATGCATGTGCATATGCATATATATATGTATGTCATGTAATATATATATACACACAGGTGTGTATTTCTCATGTTCACAGCAGAGTGAGTGAAAGGCCAGCTAGGAATATCGAAAGTGTTAGGATTATGGGGTACCAAGAGGCTGAAATGTGATTGTGGCTCAGAGCTACTTCTCTGAACTCTTCCATCTGTCAATTTAGTTATGTTTTCAGCAGTGTTTCATCATGAATGGCCTGCTTTTAACTATCACATTTTGTTTTTAATAATTCTATTAGGGTGTGTTTTAAAGTGCCTAGTTTTGTTTGTTTTGTTTTGTTTTGTTTTTTTTAAGAGGATGGGCTGTCCAGGAACTCAAGCTATCTGTTAATCCACAGAACATGTGCACCATGAACACTGGTAGTCCACACTGATATGATTCATCCCTGGACTAGCGGGACCGCTTAGTCCTTTGGTCTTCCCATTCCTTTTTTCTTTTCCCCCATTTGTTTACCTGTCTTCGGAACCGTATGTTTGATCACACCTTTCTTTGAAACTTTTACACATGTAATCAGATATTCTTAATGTCTGTCTTTCCACAGTATACTCATCTGTAACACTTTCACTGTTCCCACAAAGCCAAGCTAATATATGGTTGTTTGAAGATACAGTTTTAATTACTGGAAAACTGTCTGGTAAGTACAGCACTACACGTGATAGGATCTAAACGCTTTTTGTATGTAAAACTATGTGCCTTATCTAATGAATACAACTGTTTTTTGCCAACAAATTCTGTGGGGAGGAGTCAGTGACCTCCCAAATGTTGTTGTTTTCTGTGCACTTAGGGGCTTATTCATGAATGTTTTTCCACCCTGTGCATAAATAGCCAACTCTTAGTTAGCAAAGCAATGGCTTCTGGCACCAGTTTCCACTAAAAATAAATAGATATATTACTTATGGCCAAATTCCAAGCTGGTGTAAATTGACACATAGCCCCAATTCAGTGGAGCTGTTATTTACATCAGCTGAAGAGCTGGCCCTCAGATTCTGTATTTATTGTAGCAAGCAAAGCTCCTTCCAAATCTTCCAGCCTTCCATGTATGTGAGTGTTGTTTACAGCCATGTAGGCATTAGGTTATTATCCCTATATTTATTATGTATTTCTGACCTCATCTCAAATCATAAGAGAGTCTGAATAGAAAGCTGCTGATTTTGCACTCTGTACATGTAGGGGTAGGAGGTGGCGGGGAAGAGATTAATGGATTGAAGACACGTCCTTTGGAGAACCAGCGCTATTAAAAACACCAGAAATCTCAGAGGAGCTCATTGCACTGGCGTGCATGTGCATTATTCCACTGCGTTGAAAGGCTCTGGTAGTCTTCGATATGGTTTCCCAAGATAGTTATTTGAAATGTATCTGCCTCAGGAAAGATTGAAGCTGGAGAACGTTTGCTGTAGGGGAGAGTGTTTAGAGAAGACAAGGATTAGGGATGGGAGTAAGAAGAAATTATTCTGTTTTCAGATGATGTTGTATATATGCTAGCGGCAAGTACTGGCCTAAATCTAGACAATTGCAAACACTGGAGAGTAGGGGTTTGAAACAGTGTTTTGTACAAAGGATTTCTGGACAGTTTGGCTATAGAAAGCATTAATTCAGATTGAAACATTGCTAATTTAAAATGTTACTCTTTTTTTTCAGATGCCAAATCTCAACCAAGTGTTCAGTTTCCCAAAACTTTAATAAAACTTCCTATAAGCCACCATATTACAAACGTGACCGCCTATTTGACAGTGCCACAGCAGTTTTTGAAAGTGGACAATTTTCTTTATACAACAGGAATTCTTCTAAATAAATCAGGTATATTAAATTGGTTAGAATCTGCACTTTTAAAACATAATACAAGTAAGTATGTGCTTATGTAAGTATACATTCTGTAGTCATGAGGGCCCTACGCTGCTCCCATTTCACTCAATAGAAAAACTCCTTTTGACTTTCACAAGAGCTGGATTGAACCAATACATGTTATATTGTAGATGAGTAATTCACATCACTTTACATCTCATTCACATCTACTAGCAAAAACATAATAAACACCTCTTTTCCACAGGCATAAATAGTCATACAGAGGACCACGTGCTGATTTCCCTCTCTGGGAGTTCCACACATGCTATATAAGCCCTAAATGCAACCGAGGTAGGGTCTGATCCTGCAATGTGCAGAACACTTTCAGCTCCCATTGATTTTATTGGGAGTTGAAGGTGTTAACTTTCCAGAATGTATTCAAAATTCTATGGTGAGATCCTCAAATAGTGTAAATTGGGTTAGATCTATTGAAGTCAATGGAGCTTCACCAATTTATACCAGCGGAGGATCTGCCTATATTTTTCACTTTAACGCTATTACCTACTTGGCGTTGGCATTTTGCCCCACCCAACATAAGGAAAACACATAAACTATCATTTGACCTGCAGACAGTTAATCCATGCAGCATTATTGATTTACTTGCAGTTAATCCGTGTAAACCTGATGATACCAAACAGGCACTTTAAATATATGGAGAGCAATTGCAGAATTCAAGTATGTTCTCCACACACATCTGTTTCAGTGAGTAAAAATACGTTTTGAGACAGTTCTAAGTTGTTTCATGGGTTGGTAGTAGTAGTATTAATACTTAAAAACAACGAGGAGTCCAGTGGCACCTTAAAGACTAACAGATTTATTTGAGCATAAGCTTTCGTGGGTAAAAACCCCACTTCTTCAGATGCATGGAGTGAAAATTACAGATGCAGGCATTATATACTGACACATGAAGAGAAGGGAGTTACCTAACAAGAGGAAAACCAGTGTTGACAGGGTTCTACTGTACTATTAATACTTAGTACATCTGTAGTGCTACATCATTTTAATGCACTCTGAAATAAGCCACCGACTGCATTACTAATATTTATTCATGCTTACTTTCTAATCCACATAGTTATGTTGGTATCCAGGAGATCACAATGCTGGACCCTTTATTCCATCCTACTTAAATGTTTTTTCCTTTTCTTCCCAATTCCCACTATACAGCAAGGCTCTTAAAAATTCACAGCAGTTTTATGGTTTCATTAATGTGAATTGGATGATGTCCTTGACGTGGCTTCTAGCCAAATTATCTGAATTTCATATTCCAGTTTGTTTAATCTATACTTAATCAAAATTCTCACAAATACCAGTATCCTGTTTGTGTGTGGACATTTGAAGATTTTTAAAAAATTGTTTATAATACAACTTTTGAACTTGAAGCATCAGAGATAAGTAGTGTTCTTCCCTTAAATTCTGTCTGATGTCTTTTTAAATTATTCATAGAGCCTATTCCTTCAGGACTGTATTTTATAGCAGGTAGAGGCTGATATCTGATACACTGACAGATGTCTCGCAACTAGTTTCTAACAGTGTGCAAAGCTCGAATATCATTCTGCTACTTAATAATTCTGTTTGTCTTTCTTGAGCAACCTGTCACACTGTGGATTCTGAAGTATTTATATCACATAGTATCTGTGTTATTGAAAATTAGTGCAAGAAGAACAAAGGGAGACAAACTTACAGCCCACACAATAAAGCAGTGCAACCACAGTGGTTCCTTTGAATATTTTGACAACCCATAAGTACTATATCTCATGATTAACTCTACAGAAACTTCTAAATTAGCAAATAAATCCTTTCAGTAAATTTTATTAACAGAGCTGCTTGAATACTGGAAAAGACATGTAAATATATCATGAATACTGGAACTTCAGTTTGGTTAATCTGTATCAGAACCCCCCTTAATATGTGTGGATTCACAAATCATTTGACTTGGTTGGTCTGCAATATTTAGCGTAGAATAGCTAGTCTGATATCTGAGATTTAAAGTACCTGGTACCAGGTATAGCTCCCCAAAAGCCAAATTTGCTTAATATTGTATTCTGTGAGTACTGTCGAATCAGCTCTGTTTAAAAGATATATTTCTCTTTTACAGCTTTAAATAGGAATTGCTGTTTACCAATTATTAAAAAGTATTAATTGAAGAGGTGAAATGCTTGAGACTTGAGTTTTCTCAAGTTATATTGACACCTAGTGGTACAGACCATACATTCTCATGATGGCTTGCCTTCAGTTACAAATGAAAACCCATTTTTAAAAAAATAGTAAATATGTTCTAGTGTGTGTATTGTTTATGGACAAATTATTCCTTATGTTGATTAGGTTTTAAAAGCATTGAATTGACCCCTCTTGCTGCAATATGTGTAAACCTCCTTTCAGCTGGGAAAGAATTGAAAGTGACTGGTCCAATTCATATTACGCTGCCTCTTTTACCGACAAGTAGGGTAAAATCAGGAGATGCTATACCTGCGTGGACATTTGATATGAAAACTGGTATGTCTGCTATATACTTTGGAATCCCACTTTAATGCTGAATATCATACACTACAATACGTAGTATTAGTGTGATGTAGAGTAGTTTGAGTGCATGTATCGAATAATATATAGCACTAAAACCTGTCGGTTTTGTTTTGCTTTTTTAAAGTAGGGACATAGATACTTAAGCAGGATTTTCCTGATTGTAAATGTTTTAACTTGCATTTTTGTTTTTTCAAAAGGGCATCCCTGCTTTGATGAAGTCAGCCATGCACCATATGTATGTAAATGAGTTATATCAAAGAGTAGTTTTAAGGATCGATCAGATATTGATCTTTATTTTCACAATTCCATAAGTATTTGGGACAAGATACATTTTTAAAACTGATGTAAATTTAAGCATGATGATAGTGTCTTGGCTGATGGTTTCACAGACATTCAAAATTAAGAATTATTTGAATATATTGTGCTCCAGAGTCATACCCTTAACGTTCACTTGAAATGAAATGTTAACACTGGGACTGACATAGCTTTAGTCTGTTTTACTATTATTATTTTATGATTATTGCAAGCAGTTGAGAAAGTACAATAGTTATATAGGAGAAATACTAGAATTAAATTAGAACTTTTATTTTGCTGTAATCTGACATACAAATATCTCCATGTCAAATATTTACAGTAACAACTAAATTGAAATAGACCAGTGATCGTGTTGACCCACTCAGATGCACCAAAGGCAGGCAGAAACCTCCATAATGCAGCTCATCTTGCAATACTATACTGACAGGGGGTCCTGACTCTCACTGGCAATTAGCTTATGCCTGAAATATAAGCCTATGTAACTGTATCCCAGCTACTATAGATACTATTCTAATTCATATAGAGCTAATCCTTTTTTTGACTCTTACTGAAATATTTGTATGCATAATATTTAAAGTACTCTTGTGTTCTCAATATGTAGTTAAACTGATTTTTCAGACTTGTTATAAGATAACTGAAAATGACATCACTGTGTTTAAAAGGTACTAAAAGGCAATTAAATTATAAATAAATACCCCTACATTTTTCTTAGTGCATGCTGTTTCCTATGGAGTAGAAAGTAAAAAATTAAAGAATGCTAACTCTCTAATTTTAGAGGTGATTACAAATCTTTATATTACTTTGCATAGATATTTTTAAGTCTAACTCCAGGTAGGACTTTTACAAAGATTAATTCTCATGAGAATCTAGGTTGTACTTCTCATAAAATTACCTCTCAAACTGGGGTGGCCAACCTGAGCCTGAGACGGAGCCAGAATTTACCAATGTACATTGCCAAAGAGCCACAGTAATACGTCAGCAGACACGCACACCCACCCACCAGTGAGTTTAGACTCCTGGCAGGCCAGGCAGCAATTCACAGTCTACAGCCCAGACCCTTTTGGGCCGAGGCACAGTAACAAGCAGTCTTTAGTCTGCGCCTCCTAGCAGTTCACAGCCTCCTGGCTGGTGCAAGCCCCAAATGCGACACAGGCGCTCCACCTAGGGTGAGTAGGCCACCACCTCAGGGGTGAGGTTAGTGGCAGAGGGACCCAGGCCCCCCTACTCTACCAGGTCCCAGTCCAGGGCCCTAACAATGGCGGGTGGTCCCACCATTGGGTCAGCAGGGAAATCACTGAAACACGCTGACTCATCTCCCAGCAACACAACTGGACTAATGTCTGGTTTCCCTGGGCTACTTCCTACTACAGTCTGTTGGCAGGGCTCCGTTGCCAGAGAGTCTTCAGTCTCCTCTGGGTAAACAGTGGCTGGCAGTCCCCATAGCTCCTCTCCACAGTCGGTGTCCTCCAGGGGCAGGGTGCTGCACAGCTCGGTCCCTGGTCCGGAGTTCTGCTGCGAGGCAGAGACATCTGCCTCCTTCCCTGGTTCCAGCCCAACTGAGCTAGAGGGCTGCCCTCTTATACTTCCTGTCCCATCCCTCTGCTTCTGTCATGGGGGGCAGGGCTGGGCTGGGCTGGCTCCTCCCACCAAGGGGCAGTTCCTCCCTGTCAGGCTCAGAGGAAGTCCACTCTGCCTCACTACATTCTTGTACAGTTTTTTCCACTTGAGAATTTCACAGATGTTTACACAACAAACGTATCCACCGTTACTAAGTACACTTCTTTGCTATCTCTTCACAGTATGCAAGTGCAGTACCCTACCTTGCAGAAGCTTGACAAGCCCCAAAACCTGTCGTTTGCACTGCAAGTCAGATGGTGTGGGATTTGTGGCCAAACAATAAGTCTTCCTTGAGCTAATTTAGCTGTTTCAGCCTTAGACAATTTAAACAGAAAAAAAAATGTTCAATACAGGTATTGTTGATCCTGTTGCAGTCTTAATGGATTACCATGGCTTGTCCGTTGTATGCTAATAACTAATGCTGGACATTCTATTCATTGTGCTTAAATTACCCATCTTTAATAGACTTAAGCCTTGCACTAAATTAGCAGAAGATAGGAATTAAAATTATTTAGGTGCAAGTCTGTGTGTGAACTCTTTTTTTTTATTATTATTAATAATAATTATTATTATTTTGGAATAAACTTGCTAAAGTCATTTAACAAACCACTAAATTGACTTTAGTCACTCTTATTCTAAAATAACTGTCCACTCATAGAAATTGCACTAAAATATCTAAATCAGGTGTAGGAAAAGATTTAGTTAAGTTGTACAAGTTTGTGTGTCTACCAGGGTTTAGTGTATAAGATGAATGTCCCAGAAGAGCTTGATTTTAAATGGTTCCTTTTTGATTTTCCATACTTTTCAGATGACTTGCTTTATGTTATGCCTTTTTCGGTGGTAGAACCACATATAAAAACCATGTCCCGTGATATGTTTAATGGCTGCCTTCTTTTTCAGGTGCTTGGGTAAGTCGTGGGCTGGGAATGGTCAAGAATGCAAATGACCATTTAGTATGGACGTATGTTGCTCCACACTTGGGATACTGGATAGCAGCTCCAGTGCCTGGAACCAGAGGTATTGCATATTATTGGAACACAAAAATCATTGCATTATCCAAATAATATCTTAATAGCTGTTTGTCAGTATAATTTTCATGTTGAAAAATAGAGGAAAAATTGGGATGCAGGTGGCTTCAATCTGATGATAATCATGGTTAATAAGATGGAATTCTTAGGGTGCCTCTGCTTCTGTATACAACATACACGTGCATACTTGTGTCCTTTAACCGCTAGTGATACAGCTGCCTTGGGGATTGCAGGGAACAGAACCCAGCAGAGCCGTCCTTAAGATTTATGGGGCCCTACGCAGTATTATTAAACTGGTGCCACTATGCCCGATGGCAGCCCGGGCTTGCCTCATGGCGGCGGCAGCAAAGGATACCGAGGCGCCCAGCCCGCCTCATGGCGGCGGAGAGTCACAGTTCCCTGCAGAGACCACTGTACCCTCTCCCTCACGCAGAATACACAGCACTGGCGCATTCGGCTCTGTGAATATGGCTTCTGTCTAAGGACACTGCAGTGCGCTCTGGGTGTGTGGGAGCCAACCCGCTGTTACCTGCTATCATGGGCAGTGGGTGAAGCTGCCAGCCCACCTCTTCTGCCTGTGGCCCCACCCCCCTCTGCCCAGGCCCTGTCCTCTCACCACTGTCTCCCTCCTCTCTTCCCTCCCACTCCCTGCTCACCCCCTTCCAGCCAAATCCCTGAGCCCAAATGAAGCAAATGACATTTGAAAAAAAACTCTTCTGCAATTTCTTTCTAAAGAAAATGGGGCATTTTTTCCACTGCATGCCAGATGGTGAAGAATTAAAAGCACTAAATTTGAGAATAAAAAATGTCAGTCACAGGTTTTTTGATATGCCCTGAAGTTTGTCAGAGATTTATTTGCAAAAACTTTGTAGTGAGAGCGAGTCAGCTGTCTTGCTGAATACAACATTAAATATTATGGAATACATGATGCAGCTCTTCTCTGTTTTACATTTTCTTAATTAGTATTTCTAAGCTGATTTTATATTTTAAATGTACTCTTAATCATTCCAGATTATTACATATTTAATTCACTGAAACAGACATTATTTTAAATTAGTCAGAGGTTTAGTGTGTTCATAACAATGTTCATTGCTTTTAGAAAAAGGGAACACTTTTTACTTTGTGTGATGTCCATAACAATAGACATGTTTATGAAATTTCACCAATTTTTAAAAATGTTTCCAAAGGATTTTATATCTTACTAAAAAAACAGGAGTACTTGTGGCACCTTAGAACCAAATAACAAATGTATTTGAGCATAGTGAGGAGAGATATATACATACAGAGAACATGAAAAGGTGAGAGTTGCCCAACCAACTGTAAGAGGCTAATTAATTAAGATGAACTGTTGTCAGCAGGAGAAAAAAAACTTTTGTAGTGATAATCAAGATAGCCCATTTAAGACCGTTTGACAAGAAGCTGTGAGAATACTTAACATGGGGGAAATAGATTCAATGTGTGTAATGGCTCAGCCATTCCCAGTCTCTATTTAAGCCTAAATTGATAGTATCTAGTTGGCATATCAATTCAAGTTCAGCAGTTTCTCGTTGGAGTCTGTCCTCGCTTACAGACAGCCCCCCAACCTGAAGCAAATACTCACCAGCAATCACACACCACAGAACAAAAACACTAACCCAGGAACCTATCCTTGCAACAAAGCCCGATGCCTACTCTGTCCACATATCTATTCAAGTGACATCATCATAGGACCTAATCACATCAGCCACACCATCAGGGGCTTGTTCACCTGCACATCTACCAATGTGATATGTGCCAGCAATGCCCCTCTGCCATGTACATTGGCCAAACCAGACAGTCTCTACGCAAAAGAATAAATGGACACAAATCTGACATCAGGAATCATAACATTCAAAAACCAGTAGGAGAACACTTCAACCTCTCTGGCCATTCAATAACAGATTTAAAGGTGGCAATTTTGCAAGAGAAAAGCTTCAAAAACAGACTCCAATGAGAAACTGCTGAACTTGAATTGATATGCAAACTAGATACTATCAATTTAGGGTTAAATAGAGATTGGGAATGGCTTAGCCATTACACACATTGAATCTATTTCCCCCATGTTAAGTATCCTCACAGCTTCTTGTCAAACTGTCTTAAATGGGCTATCCTGTTCTTTTTGCGGATACAGACTAACACGGCTACTACTCTGAAATATATCTTACTAGGTACTGATTTTGCTGGAGGGCTCTCTTAAAATTAGTTCATCAGATAGTCAGAAGTAAAGTAAAGAAAGGGGTGTTGTCCCTTTAAGCGCTCTCTTCAAGGAGCGGGGGGGCGGGGGAGAGGGTGGAAGAGGTGAAGGGAGAAAGGGATGGACAGAAAGGACAGGAAGACTTTGGAAGCAAGTTTTTTTTTCTATAGTAATTAAAATTAAAATGTGTATTTTAGATAAGGATGGTCTTTTGAAGGATTTATTTAAAAAACTTTAAGTCTGAAGATCCAAGCATTTAAGGCTAAAGATGATTGTGCATCTAAAAATCTGTGCAAGGATTTTTTTAAAGATGTGATTTTATAATCTTCACCAACTCACTAATGAAATATTTTTGAAGCAAATTTTAAACTAAGGTCCTGTAGACAGTATATACCTGGGGGTTGGGAAATGCCTGTTAAATGGCTTCATTACCACTTGAATGGCTCTGTAACAGTTTCAATGTTGTGCTAATCGGTCTGGCAGGCTGGAGGCTTTTTCACTTTTAAGTTACTAGATCCCCTCTGGAGGAAGATTCATTCACCAGCAGCCAGCTGTGGCGGGAGCCTGCAGGAAGGGTCAGAACAGTGATAGGAAGAGACAGGAGGGTGGACACTAAAACCCCCAGTGGTGCCCCAAATTTTCAGGTGCCCTACGCAGCCGCATATGCTGCATATGCCTAAGGACGGCCCTGCAACCCAGCATCACTTCGAAAGAGGAAATAAGATTTATGGAATCCTTTCCAATAAGTTGGAAAAACTATTATTCTGGATCAGCTGGTGCCTCAGAACAGACATGGTCTCCCTCATCTTCCCCATTTTCAGATCGCTTGTCAGAAACATTTTTGATGCGAGAGATAGCCAAGCCCTCTTAGGTATATATATTACTGCCATCTTCTGGGCGTACTCTAGAAGAGAAGTATCAACATAATGAACTGAAAAGCAGTTGGAGCCCTCTGTCTGTTTTAGCTCCTAGAACCATGTGAGGAGGAGGATGGGATTGGATTGATTGGCCCCAGTGGTTACTGCTTATATAGAAGAATCTGAGCTTGCACAGTTAAAGTTGTACTTCTCCCTGAGTGGGGATTCAGATGGACAACTTTTGAATGAGAAAATGTGATTTCAGAATTTTAGAATTAAAGTGACATGATGTGACAGCAGCTCTGTTCAGGGACTAGGATTTTGAAATAAATTCGGACATATAGCATGAACACCATTTGGCTGGAACTGAGCAAATGCAAAGGCAATATGTAAGTGTTTGTGACATCAGCCCCTGAAGTGTGATTTGATATTGGTGATGGTTCCCACATTTCCATAGTGGCTAAAATGACCAATAGCAGGATAGTGCAAGGGAGCACAACAGCGGCTAGAAAACTACAGTGCAATTTATCAAATGCAGTTTTGCACCAGAAGCCAAATTCTTAGTTCTTGACATCTAATTTGTTTCGTTTTGTGTTTGAAAAATCTAGACTCTATTATTAGTGCAGTTTCCAAGGACATAACAGCCTATCACACAGTGTTCCTTACAGCCATACTTGGAGGTACTATAGTCATTATCATTGGATTCTTCACTGTTCTTCTCTGTTACTGCAGGTAAGGAAAAAGAAAAGCTTTAATATGCTCAATATGAATGGAGTTTAAAGTTAACAAACGGGGCTCTTTTGAGACAAAATAATTGTTTTCTTAGTAATATCTAGGAAGTGCATGTGTTTAAAGTCTTTTTCAAACTTACTAATTTAAATATGTACACTATATTAATATGCAGTGTAATCACAAATGATTTCAGTGGTTATTGAACAGGTTTAAGTTTGTACCTACTGGCTTTCAAACTGTACATCATACCTTTTAGTCTGTGAAGTCTTAAGTGCAATCTGTGCTCATCACTAGTATTTTAATCATATGTCCTACAATTATCTCTCCCCCTACTCCCCGCCTTTTTTCCCATAGGGATAAATGTGGCCAATCACATAAGAGGGGAAAAAATACAACTAAACTGGAGGTCTTAAAAAAGGACCAGACAACATCAACAACTCACATAAATCATATCAGTGCTGTGAAGGGGTCAGTAAAGTTAGAGGATAAATCACAGTTATACATGCCCAAGCTTTCCTCCTTTAGCCCTCACAGAAAGACTTCTATGGAAACAGAGGACAAAAAAGCCTGGGACAATTTTAAAATCTACACAGAAAATGTTTCATATCAATCCAATCAGAGTGGTCACTCGAGGAATTCAGCCCAGTCCTTGGAGCCTAATGCTGGAGTTAGACAATTACAGCACATTAACAGCAGTGTTTCCCAATCTCCCAGGGACATTCAAGACCAAAACAGATATCTTGCAGTGAACGAAGAGATGTATGGGCTTTCCCATATCCCAGAACAACTAATGCATATTTATAGTCAGCCTATTGCCATCCTTCAAACCTCTGACCTGTTCCACTCTCCGGAGCAATTACATGCTGCTAAGTCAGCTACTTTGCCAAGAAAAGGGCAGTTAGTCTATAGCCCAATGATGGAACCCATGAATCGAGACAGCTATACACAGACGCTGCCCAAAATGCCAATGCACTCTCCTCTCCAGCCGCCCGCCTGCAGAGATGAGAAAGCCACATTAGATGGTCAACAGGGTTTATCCTCACAAACTTCAAACTGGGGTCGGTATACCAATAATTTGCTGGAGTCTGTCTCTGTTCCTGGGACACTGAACGAAGCAGTTATGACACCATTTTCCTCTGAACTTCAAGGTATTTCAGAGCAAACGTTATTGGAGCTTTCTAAAGGAAAACCATCCCCACACCCCA
Organism: Terrapene triunguis; assembly: GCF_002925995.2. Taxonomy (NCBI): domain Eukaryota; kingdom Metazoa; phylum Chordata; order Testudines; family Emydidae; genus Terrapene; species Terrapene triunguis. The sequence goes on from NW_020664413.1 coordinate 46,909,197, forward strand.
GAGCATGGTTCGTGTCACTAGATGGAAAGCCAGTCGCTCAAGTGAGGCACTCTTTTATAGATCTGAAAAAGGGCAGGAAAACAGAAAGTAATGACACCAGCCTGGACTCTGGCGTGGACATGAATGAGCATCATCCCAGTCGAAAACTGGAGAGAGAGAAAACTTTCATTAAAAGCATGCATCATTCTAAGATCCTTTATTTGGAAGATTTGGATCTGAGTAGTAGCGAAAGTGGGACCACTGTTTGTAGCCCTGATGATCAGTCTGTGAGACACCTATTGGACGGAGGAAGTGTGCCAGTCGTAGAACAGCACACTGAAGAACCACCACGAAAAAAAACCACAACAAAAGGTCCTGAGTCCAGTACTCCTCCAGCTAAAAAAAGAGGTAGACCACCTATGGCTAAGAAAGATAGTCAAACCAATATCTGGAAAAAGAGAGAGGAGAGACCACTGATTCCTATAAATTGAAACACTGTGTTCAGTGTTCTTGCTTTTTCTAGCAGTTTGTGCACTCTTTCCTCTTTGCTTCTTGTTGTAAATTTGCAATGTTGGATTTATAAGGAGCAGTCAAAATGGTTTTCTAGTATCAGGTAAAGTTACATTTCTTAATGTGCAGACCAAGGATTATGATTTCAACGGAGCATTGGATATAAAATGTGAATTTATCACTGAGAAATGCTATTATGGTTTGTTTAAATTTTTCATTCTTGGGGTACACCTCTGGGGGTGCACAGCTAGAAATGTAGGCACTTAGAAAAAGAAAGTATTTTATTTTTTGTAGGCATAGTTCTGGGTAGCGATGTTAAAATGTTTCCAAAATGTTGTCCCTCACTGGAGTGACCAGCAGGCTATTGTGTAGCATTTACACATAACTTTTACTGGTGCCCTGACCATAGTAATTCCTACTTCGTAGAAAGTTTCACTACATTAGTCTCAATGTGTTCTTGGAAATAATCAGGGACTTGGTATCTACTCCAGACACTTGTTAAAAGTCTGCAAAAATCTTCCTTTTCATGTTACTCAATGTATATTGAGTCAAATTTGGCTCTCTGTCATAGGCTATTGAGTTATTCCTGATTCACACGGGTGTATTTAGGATAAAACTTGATGTCTAATGAAAATACCTTTGTCAACATGGGCAAATGGTGCCTTTTGCAGAAAAGGTACTTTTAGAAGGAATGACCTGTACTGTTACATTTATACACTTTTAAAAGTTTTTAAAAACAAATAGTAAATTTGATCACATTGGCTAATGTGCCACTTTTTTTGCTACTTTTGGTGGTAGGCCATGCAGCACAGAGGTGTTAAACAGGCTAAAAAAAAAACCTGATTGCTTATTGTTTAGACTTTTGAGCGTGTGGAAGCTGAGCTCCAAACTTGGTCCACAGTACAACAGAGACACTTGATTATGAGTTATTACTAAGTTAAACAGCTACCAAAATTTGTGAATGCATGAAATGTAACTAACATATGTATAGAGGAAGGAAATGTCCATCAAAATATATTTTTTGTTTTAAATGGTCATTTTGTCAAAGTGATAGATTTAGCTTTGGCTAACAGAAAAGTAGATTTACACACTTTTTAATGTGCTTCACATGAAATAGAATATTTCCTGTGACCTTTAAGATGTTTCTCTGAAGAAATAAGTCACAGCATTTTGGCTTTAGCAATTTGATTATAAAGGATGGCTTTAAAAATTGTTATAGTAGAAAATTCCTTTTAAAAAAAAAGCTTTTTAATGTCTGTATAGTACATATGGTTAAACTAACAGAACCAAAATATGTATACACTCTATGGATCTGGGCTGCAGTCATCTTCACTCGGGAAACAATACCATCAAACTCAGTGAATTACCATTGGGCGTTGGTACCATTCCTTCTTTTACTAGAAGAATTTGCAAACCAAATTGCAAACCATACCATGTTTCTGACTCTTCCTAGTATGCCAGTGCTTCCTGAACATATGAAATCCTTATCGAGCCCATGAATATAACAATGAAAAACAAAATGTTCAGAGATAAATATTAAATATGGTAAGTAGATTATTGTTTGGCCAACAGAAAAATAAATCTGAAAGATTACACAAGTCATCTGCCTTACAGGTGAGTGTGGGTATTTGCCATGTTCGCCTGCCTTCAGTAATGTGTTTTGATTCGTGTAACTAATTATTCATATAAAAATGTTTATAACATATGTCCTTCATCAAGTTCCACCCTCTGGATGGAATTGTTTTTCTCTGATGGATTCATAATGGTTAAATAATCAACCACACTTCAAACCAGATATACATTTAAAAGACTATTTGAATGTCAAGCTTATAAATTATTGTCACTGTCGATGCTTTCATTGTTGCACCAGTTCTGTTCAGTCCTTCAAATACAGATCCAGAGTTTCCACTGATACCAATATAATGTCCTTGACAAGCTGTGTTACCCCTAAAATCAGACTTGGGGCACCCCCACAATGGTTTGCCTATTCCAGTAACTCGATGGTCTGTTTTGGTAAGTAAAAGGAGGTGGCCCACCCTAGAGGAATTGCCAGGGTTTTACCATGGGTTCCCCTATGAACTTCAGGGAACTCTCCAGAACGAACTAACTTTGTTTACCCTTGGGAGGACGGATACAGCCTTCCGCTCAAAGGATTGACACTTAAGCAGTAATCATTGAAAACAAAATATTCTCTATTTAACGTACCAATATTCCTTAATACTCTAGATCTTAAAAGCATACATTAAGAAACAGAAACACAAATTCTATGAGCACAAGTATGTACATTAAAGTACCCAATACTATAGTGTCATACAGTTGGTGGTGGCTTAAGTGATTTCGTTCTACATATGGTGATCAATCAGATGTAGGATGCTGACAGCAATTTTAGTCAAATACTATATTTTGTACATAATAACAAACATACAGACATAGACATCCAACTGTATCTCAAGCATACACGCTCGTGAACCTTATAAACAATTATTTTATTTACTTAATATATTTTTATCATCTTATTAGGCTCTACGGCTTCCACTCCAATTGTTATTAATATTTATTTCTATTTTTCCCTTCAGCTAATGGTGGGAGGGCAGTGTTCTTAATGCTGTACTCCGTAATAGAGCAACTAAAAATCTCTCTCATGAGCAGTTTGACACTGATGAATGTTAGTTTGCAGATTCCACTTCGGAATTTTTGTGAATAAATCAATTATGCGGAGAAGAAAATAATTGATTCCTCAAACCTACTGTATGTGGCTCACTAATGGGAGTGACAGGACACAATAAAATAATGGCTTGATTAATCCCTGCAAGCTCAGAGAGATTCAGTTTGGCATTCTGCTGTTCCCACAAGGAGTTATTATGCACCAAAGCTGGGATTCATTCCCCCCAGGAGTGTGTACGTCTGTTGGGAGGCTCAGTTTTAAGTCTGGGACTCCATAAAAGCCCAGTGGAGGCTGCCTGGGATATGCACTGAACTGATTGGTGCATCTACCTGATGGGCTGTGCTGGCTAGTTCCAGGTTCCCACCCACAGCAGAGTAGGGGATTGCACTCCTGCACCCCTCCACTTCCCACAAAAAAATCCCCCAAACAAACGTTGTGCTGTTTGGTCTCATCAGGCAGAATCTGACCCTATAGATGTGGCAATACAAAGTGACTCCTTCTGAGGACATATGCCAGTAGTGCATTTCAGATGATACCCTCAGATTTGGTTTGTTAGGCTAACAGACCCCAGAAAATTTGGCTTGCTTTTAGGCTTCCAGCAGCAACATGGATCAAAAATATATAACCTTTTTTATGCAAAGTCATATAGGTAGTGTTTGGACTTCATGAGATTATGTGTTGGCTCATAGGTGAATGAGTGATTTGTTAAAATAGTCCCTTTTATACACATTTCAAGGCAATGTTGTGTGGATTGGTGCTGTACCATGTTGATCTCAGGATATTAGAGACATAAGATGGGTGGATAAGGCAATACATGTTAAATGACACATTATCTGTTTAGATGAAGCACGTTAGGGGAAGGTGGGTGCGGTAATGTCTTTTATTGGATCAACTTCTGTTGTGAAGGAGACGAGCTTACACAGCTCTTCGGGTCTGGGAAACAATCAATGTGTCACATCTAAATGAAGGTGGAACAGATTGTATATCATAAGTAGTTAACATATTCTAAGGGACCATTAAAGGTGAAGTGGCCAGAGAACACCCCTGCGGGCATAGGACCAAAAAAAAAAAAAAAAGGTAGGGGAGGGGTTAGTGGGTTACAGATCGTTGTAATAAGCCATAAATCCAGTGTCTGTATTCAGTCCATGATATTTAGTGTCTAGCAAGGTTATGAATTTAAGCTCCCAGGCTCTGCTTTTGAAGGTGTTCTGCAGCTGCAACAACACTGCAAACATACACAAAGCACATGTCTAGACAACAAAGGTTCTAAGACAGCTGAACCACCATCTCAGGCAATATCCTCACTGCAGTATCTAAATCTTGGTTGGTATCTCTGTTGGGATTTTCTCACTTTTACCTGCCCATGTTCTTGTCCAGTGTCAGTATTGGGATTTTCTGGACTATTCCCACTGGTTTGGTGATAATTGCAGTAGTACATCTGTCATAGTAGCCTTACTGCAGCCATCTTTATTTTGCAGCCTCCCACTTGCTGTTTTTGTTGCTCTTTCTCTTGATTTGCTGGCATGAACTGATTAAGTATTACGAGCAATTGTAACGTGGTGCGCTCTGTCCTAGCCCTTGTATGCCCAGAAACCTCAGACTCTCGAGTAAGTGGCACCTTCATGTTATTTATTTATATTCCCACCACTGCCACCAATAGTCTTGTGCAGGCAAGTATTTACAGTGGTTTCTTGCCCTGTCCCCCCAGGGCCAGAGAAAAACAGAAACATCCCTACCTTGGGATCTCAGAGCATGCTGGGTTCGCTAACCCAATCTCTCCCTTTCCTGTGTCAACTTTTCCAGCCCTTAGCTGATCAGTCTTGGGCTGATGAACCAATTACCTACATATCTGCCAATGAGTCTTCTCCAGGGGAACTAATTGGTACCTAAGCGATCAGAGGGCTGGCTCGCTTGTTCGTCTCCAGCACTCTCACAACAGTGAGACATTTCAAGTGGCTTTGCTACATTTTTGTGCTTATAAACCAGAATCTGGGCTGTCCCTAGCCATTTGGGTGCCCTACGCAGCCCCAGGCCTTCCCCCCCCCCCCCAGGGTCTGGGAGGCAGGAGCTGTGGGGGGCACTTTTGGGGGCCCCACAGGCCCAGAGTGGGCCGGGGGATTAGCGAGGGGCCGGGAGCAGCCCGCTCAGCTTCCCTCACCCAGGCCCCAGCCGTGTTGCTCGGGGGAGGGTGCTTGGGGGAAAGGATTCCTCCCCCCCCCCCCACTACCAGCAGCGGTGGGAAGCAGAGCAGCCTGGCCCCAGCCCGCTCTACTCCACCAGTTCCCAGCCGTGGCGCTCCGCTTCCCGCTGCTGGTGAGAGCCGGGGACGGTCCTTTCCCCAACCCGAGTGACGTAGCTGGGGCCGTGGCAAGGGAAGTGGAGCGGGCTGGGGCCGCGTCTCTCCACTTCCCACCACCAATGAGTGTGGGGGGCGTCCTTTCCATTGTCATAGCCTTGACCCCGCAAGTTTTCTATAGGCAGTGACATCTCTTCTAACTGATGAATAACTCCTTGTGGGAACAGCAGAATGCCATAGTTTCTGTCATACCAGCTACAGTTGTCTCCATAAGCAACACAAATCCCAAGTAGTGTTCCTTTATGCATACTGATTCAGTCTCATTCTCTGTCTCTGAAGTAAGCCTATCCACAAACCGAATGATCATGGTCATTTGTTCAACATGGCCTGCATCTGGTGTACAATCTAGAATGATCGAAAAGTATTTTGCAGCATGAGCAGATGCTAGGATTTTTTGTTTGATGGCATTGGATAGAAGCTGAATAAGCTCATTCTGCATGTCTTTCCCTAGGTAATGTACATGCATCTCCTTGTCCTTAATCCTGCAAAGATGCTCATCCATAAGCGGGTCAAACGAAGCTAGATATTCGACAAATTTGAGGAAGTTCCCGTTACCAGAAGTGTGCAGTTTTTCTTGTGTTCCCCAAAAGGCCAGGTTTTGCATACCAAGAACTCTGACCAAAGCAATCGGACGTTTTAGTATTTGCTGCCAATACTTTTCTTCTTGCTTAATGAAGTGCAAATGTTCATCAATTGTTCTCTTGTATTTCAATCGCAGTTCAAGTCCCTTCCATGTTTGAACATTTGTCAAATGTTGACTGCTTTTCTCATGCCCTGAAAGAATTGCAGGACATATCCCCAGACAGATTTTTGCCCCAGATCCCTAAATGGCCCTCTTAAGGATTGAACATTCAACCCTGGGTTTAGCAGGCCAATGCTCAAACCACTGAGCTGTCCCTCCCCCCCAAGGGTCAAATTTTGTCAGATGCATGGGGCAGACTTCAAATAAGTAACTTTATAGCTTTTTTCCCCCCTGTGGCTGCAGTGTGTGACTTAAGGAGCTCCAGAATTTTCCCACCTCAGAGTAGCACACCAGTTTCAAATCTCTTCTGTCTTGTATAAGGTAGGTTAATGGAGTCCTCCCCAAAAAAGGTAATTTAGTCATAATGTGTTTTTGTGCGATATAGCACATTTCTCAGACCAAGCACTTCTTTGTAATGAAGATAAGTGACTCTGTTTGTTGGAGTAAACTGAGAATATTAAACTTATTGATGTTTTCTTAGGAGCCAAATAGAGGTAGTTTTCTGTTAACTTGTCAAACACCATCATATATAGACAAACACACAGGAGAGGAATTGTTTATTCCTGATGTGAGGGGACTGTTATCAAGAATGTACATAGAGGGTTCTGATTAGAACACAGCTATGTTTGGCATCCTGTTCTATGTTTGATATCCTGAAAAAAATACTTAAGTGTACTGCCAGATTTACTAGTCAAACAGTGAGCATGTTCGAGCAATGCAGATCTGGAGAATCTTCCCACAACCAGACCCTCACAACAAAATCCATGATGCAGGAAGGAAAATATTTTGTTTGAGTTCCACTGTCTTGCTCACATGCAGTGATTTGTACCAAAGAGGAGGAAATTGCCTGTGGATATTCCACAATAATTGAATTCATCCTCACATTGTCAGTCTTTGTTTTTATTACAACTAATGAAAAAGTGGGTTAATGGTAGATTTTAATGTAGCAGGCTATAAGTTAAAATGCAGTTACCTCTGTAATAAGACAACTTTCAATGACTAGTACTGTATTTGGAACACTTTACACTGATAGAATAAACAACCCAAGCATGGAAAAGCTGAAGAAAGTTAAACTAGCCTGCTAAAGTGCCTTTCTTTTTCCCCAGAGAATTATTTTATCAGTAGGACACTCCACTATATAAAAAGCACATGTAAATTTTTTCTGTTAGCCAAAAAAGATCATTGCTAAAACTATGTAGTTTTTGTAGTTTTTGAAAGCCAAATCTAGTGTTTCATGTTGGAACATTGACTCCTGCATGTAGATAACAACACTTGTTTGCTGTAACTCATGTTTTTACATTTTCTATTCAGGAATTGTTAAGAAAATGTTTGTTGGAAAGAAGTTAGAAATTATCAACGAAATCACCTCTCTCCGAGGATTTCAACAGTCAAGGGGTTTTTTAAACACAGGGGGCCTGATTCTGATCACACCTCCTTAAATCAGGGAGTAAATGTGTTGAAATCCATTGATGTCAAAGTATAAAACTGATTTAAATGAGATCAGTATCAGATCTAATATATTTATTATCTCAAATGGAATGTACACATAGCTAAAAAATTATACATCCTAGTTTAAGTGCTGCACTACCTGGCTAGCAGGAGGTGGAAGCAGCATGGAGACAGGTATTTTATGACTTAGAATGAGGGAGCTAATTTTAATCACACTTTTGAGCCTGACTCTGCATTGCTTACGTACTCAAAGTTCCACCGCTGACTTCCCAGTCGTTGACTTTAGTGGGCCTTTGGGCAGGCAAGAGATATAGGACAAGGCCAATCATGTTTAAAAAGTGAGGATGCTATTCTTGAAATTGTTTGTATTAAAATGTAAACGTGTGTTACTCTTTTGACCAAATGCACTCTGCATTCTGCTAAGGATTTGGGATACTATAGCAGTTTTTTAATGATAAACACTTTTATCCAAGCTTTTTTTGTTTACTTTTAAGAGAAGTATTAAATATTTCCTGCTAAAAATCTGAAGCCATTCACCCCTTTGTAGTAAACCTTTTCCAAAAAAAAAAGCTTGTGCAGTAATTCATATTCTCAACATTTTAAAATTTAAAAATTAGTTTTACCAACTGAAATTTCGGTAATTTTAGTCACAAATTAAGATTTATTAAATCTCTATATATGTTTTCCAAGTACTTGGATACATTATTCCTCAATTAAACTGATCGATTCAGTTAAAGCACAATATGATGTCAGACTTTAATGCATATTATGATCTCAAGTCTTTTGTAACAATATTTTTACAGCATCTTTGCAGCTGTGTTGGGGGAAAGGCCCTTTTTAATGCTCGCTAGCGCATGAAGCTCACAGAGTCCAATTCTGTGAGATGATGAAACCCATGGAGCTGATGACACAGGAAGTGCTGAGCATCTTGCAGGACTGCACCTTAAATGTTGAACAAGCACTTCATTGCCTTGGCAATCATTTTCAAACACACACTCTTGTAAACATTTATTTTCCATTTCAAACATACTTGACATTTTGCATCCCTCTTTTTACGTGTTTCTATCTTTTGTATCCTTTTGTCAGGTGTCTTCATGTCTCAGAGTATTTACTACAGTACGACTGTATTTATTGCTGAAAATGTCATTAAGATTTGTAAAACATTATAGCTCATGCAATAGAATAAAATAGTTTTTAAAAGTTATGGCTGCCTTATTTTTAATTTGCATTTAGAATTTCTTTAAGAAGCGCACGTTATTCAGGAACACACTAATCTCATGTGAACTTTCTTTGCTAGATTTATAACAAGAAATTAAATTTTCCCACCAAATCACTCCTATATTAAGAACTTGTCATCGGTCTCCAAAACTGCACTTACTATTAATTTGTTTACTTAGGCTCCAAATCCAGTAATAAGCTCTGTGTAGGCAGACAACTGTGTCCTCAAAGAGCTCACTAAAGGATTGAGACCTTATGTCCTAATAAACCCCCTACTGACTATATTTAGAGCAGGACTGACTCCTTACAATAGGCGTGATTCTGAAAGGTGCTGACCCACAATTTCTACTGACGTCACTGGGAATTGCAGAAACATTCTCAGACCCAAGCCCAAATTTTTTGGCTCATTGCAGTCCTGTTGCATAATGTGCTTTGCTTCAGAGAATCTCAGGACTTTACCTCCAGAACAGAGCAAGTCCTTTGAAGTCTATGTCATGTTATTACACTAATTGCCTTCTGTTTCGGTCCCCAGTTACATCTTTGAGGTCATTTTTTAAATGTCCTTAGTCACTAGATTGCTGATGACTGTAACAATAAGCCCTAATTTCTGTTAATGTCCGAGGAATGTTGACTGTTCACAGACAAGCCATGAAAGGATTAAATAAGATCTGAAATGAACTCCACAGAATGTTATCTAAATAGTCTGGCTTTATTGACAAACCTGGAAGTCTAAGAACAACATTGTAATTGTTTTGTAACATCACAAAGACACTACCTAAAGAGAGGTACAATTATATTTTATCTCTTCAGCAGGTGCACAGAGTGCTCCTGATACACAAATGTAACCTTGTTTATTATAATGGAAATTAGAGGAGACTATACCCTGTTCATTCTCACGCTCTCTTTGGTACATACTTTGTTGTTGTAACTTTAAACAAATGTTTACTAGCTGGCCGCCAAAGCAGTCTGTGGACAGCACACTGTTGGTGGGAGAGCTTCTCCCGCTGACAAAGCTTCTGCCGTTCACAGAGGTGGTTTTATTATGCGGATGGGAGAGCTCTCTACTGTTGACATAGAGCATCTTCCCTACATTCACTGCAGCGATGCAGTTGCATTGGTACAGCTGCACTGCTGAACATGTACACATGGCCTTAGATTGTTCGTTTGCTTAACCCCTTAGAAAATCATCTAATGCCCCCAGGTGATGTAATCTGTGGAGCAAATACACTTCTATTTCAACAGCTTGAGTAGCCCATATGACCTCAATGACCCTGCTGTTGGTTCCTGGTTCCTTGGACCAATAACTAGTGTGTCAGGCCTATCCACATAAACCTTTGGCAATTATACCACAAGGAAAACAAATTTCTTGTTTTTTGTGGTCTGACCAGTAACAGACACTCACCCAAATGTGGGGTGCCCAGATAGCAAGTGTGAAAAATCAGGACAGAGTGTGTGGGGGGGTAATAGGCACCTATATAAGAAAAAGCCCCAAATATTGGGACTGTCCCTATAAAATTGGAACATCTGGTCGCCCTACTCAAATGTCTCATTAGATACGAGGCCTGGTATGAGTAACTTGAGTTAGGATGATAGGGTCAACAATCCATAATTTGCAGCTTTTGAAGTCATCAACTGAGGAGTTTACCTATGTACAGCAAAGTAAAAAAAACACTGTAGTCTGATGGGATACCACCTATCCAATGGCCAGAGGAAAGGAAAACACTCAGTTTATCTGTACCAGTGTATTCTCTCTCACACACACATATAAAATTAACAGGTGATAAACTGGTTTTTAGTTATACAGCTGCTTTGGGATTCAAATGAAGGGGTGCTGTCTTTGTGCAGGATTGATTTACCTAGCCAGATTTGTAGAAAATGTGCTTTAAATCAAATTAGCTGTGCTAGTTTGTTGTACTCAGCAGTAACTAATTTAATGTCAAGATACTGGCTGATACCACTGGGATGGCTTCAGGTCTTAATCTTAGAGATATTTTGGCATGTGTGTCGTCATATAAATTAAGTTTAAGTTGCGTAAAACTAGGAAAAGAATAAAGAGGACCAGAGAAGGGGAGCAAAATTAGCAATTTCGAGAGAATTGAGTTTTTTTGTGGTACACTTTAGTCAAGCAACAGCTTCCTAAAGGTACTGTATTGATTACCATCATTTTACATAAATTCAGATTACTGCCATGAAATTCTGACCTTAAATGCTGTTTAGGACTTGATGACGTTTGTGTAACTTTGGATAGAGGTATTTGAATTTGTTTCCAAATTCCATATGGCTGCAAAGATCAGTTTTAGGAAGGGACAATATCTCTTTATACAGTGTTGTTCTCATGTGACTTACTGGTGCTCTTTCTTGGATAGGATGATACCTCATATTCATCTTTTCTGTTTTCTTCAAAGGTGCAAAGCTTTTGTATCCGTGATTATATCAGTTGTACTGCTCTCAGTCCCTGGCTCCTGAGCAGCCAAAGGCAAAACTGAAATTATTACTTAAGTACAGTAACTCCTCACTTAACGTTGTAGTTTTGTTCCTGAAAAATGCGACGTTAAGTGAAACGATGTTAAGCGAATCCAATTTCCCCATAAGAATTAATGTAAATGGGGGGGTTAGGTTCCAGGGCAGCTTCCCCTACTCTGCAAGCATCAGGGGTGGGGGGCTCAACCCTCAGCCTGCCCACTCCACCCCTTCCCCAAACCCCCAACCTTGACCAGCTTCTTCTCCCCCACCTCCTCCCCCTTTACTTCGCATGCTGCGTCCTGCCTCCTCCCCCCCCCCTCCGTCCCCTCCCTTCTGAACGCCATAAGCCAGCTGATTGCCGCGTTGGGAAGGCGGGGAGGGAGGGGGGAGACGCACGGAGTCCTCGCTCCTCCCTCCTGCCCGGGGCAATCAGCTGGCTTGCCACGTTCGGGAGGCAGGGGAGGGAGGGGGAGCAGTGCACCGAGTCCTCGCTCCTCCCACCTCCCTCCTGCCCAGGGCAATCAGCTGGCTTGCGGCATTTAGGAGGCAGGGGGGAGGAGGGAGGACTTGGTGCAGGCTTCCCCTTTCTCCCCCGCCTCCTGCCTGGGGCAATCAGCTGGCTTGTGGCATTTAGGAGGCAGGGGAGGGAGGGGGAGCCTGCACACCGAGTCCTCGCTCCTCCCTCCTGCCTCCAAAATGCCGCAAGCCAGCTGATTGCCGCGGGCAGGAGGCGGGGGGAGGAAGGGGTAGGCGCTGATCTGCGGGTCTGCTGGCAGGCGGGAGGCGCTTGCGTGGGGGGCGTGTAGGGAGGCTCCCAGCTGTGGAGAGAGCAGGCAGCCAAACAACGTAAGAGTGGAGCATTGCACAACTGTAAATGAGTATGTTCCCTAATTGATCAGCAATGAGACAACGTTAAGCAGAACGACTTTAAGTGAGGAGTTACTGTATGTTGATTTTCTTGAGGTCATGGAAATATTACCCAGCAGCTCAGGGTATTCTTCCTAGTCTATTTCATTCAGATGTGGTGTTCTTTCCCACTCTGCCCCATATTCCCTGCAATTGTTAAACCTACTTAGAAGTCTTTTCTTAGGGTATGTCTACACTTACCCGGTAGTTCGGCGGCGAGCGATCGAACTTCTGGGTTCGACTTATCGCGTCTTGTCTGGACGCGATAAGTCGAACCAGGAAGTGCTCGCCGTCGACTGCGGTACTCCAGCTAGACGAGAGGAGTACCGCGGAGTCGACGGGGGAGCCTGCCTGCCGCGTGTGGACCGAGGTAAGTTCGAACTAAGGTACTTCGAACTTCAGCTACGTTATTCACGTAGCTGAAGTTGCGTACCTTAGTTCGAATTAGGGGGTTAGTGTAGACCTGGCCTTAGATTAGCTCTTGATTGCAGGGACTATCTTGCTACACGTTTGTACACCATGCAGCATAATGAGACCCCAATACTGATTACAGATAAGAGGCCTCCTGTCCATTTCATCTTGAACAGAGACGGCAAAAGCCACAACAAAGCTATGCACTGGTAATTCTATCTTCACAACTCCAGCAAGACATTGTTACACAACAACATCATGCTGACTTCTTGTCCTGCTTTTGTACCAACTGGTGCCCAGCACTGGACACTCATCTCTCAAACCCTCTCTCTGGAAATTGTTAACAGGTTAAACTAGTCGGGTGAACCTATGGAGCTTTCTCCCATAAACAACAATTTTGGAGTCTCTGGTGCTCCCAGTGCATCAGGACCAAATATGTCCTTTAAGTGATGTGTAAGCTGCAGATGAGCAGGTAACATTTTGGAGAAAAGGGACTTAAGACAAACATGAAAAGATTTTAGTTTATTTTGTAAAAAAAAAAAAAATTTGATTCTTAGTGGATGGAACCAGATGTCAGTCTTCTTTCTTCCCTCTTCCTTTTCTTTCCCTCCCTTCATTTCTTTACTTTTTTTTCCTGTTCTCCCCTTATTTTAGAAAAAAAATTTCAATTAAATATAAATAAAAAACCTTCCTCTTTATAAATGCAATTTTTAAAAGTGTTTTGAATTGTCACTCAGGAATCACTCAAGCCTTCAGCTGTATTCAGTGAGTTTGTGTGCTTCTTCCCTTCATTGGCCTCCATTTTTCTGATGTTCTCTTATCAAGAGAGGAAACCATATATATTCAAGAATGCTCCCTCTAACACAAGACTTCAGACTGTCAGTGAATTAAGTAGAGCTCACCCATTAGTTGCTTAAGTATTCTTAAATTCTGACCTATTAAATATTGGGAAGTTCCCTGGTTGTACATAATGGCTTTATGTGCTGCTCCCCTGACTGATAGTTTCATGTCCAGTACGTTTTCAATAATTCAACAAAGTGCATCCCATTACCACTATAATCTCATTAGACATATGTTATAAATTAGAAGCACTACTTTTCTTTTTACAGGCAATTATAGACTTTTAATAGATTATTTCCACTTCTATGAGTAAAGAGGGCCACATTTTCTCAAAGTTACCTCTGATGGGTCCCCACCTGATTTGTATCTGCAAATAAATACTTGCAAAATTAAAGGCTGTGTTGAGGTCTGGTGGTAGATTGTTGTACTTTTCAAAAAAAAAAAATATTAAAACAGATACACTACATCATAGCATACTTGATGCATCTCATTAAATATAATTTGAAGCAACTGGATGGAAGATAGCAATAAAAATATTGCAACTAGAGAGTTTGTAAGCACTACCAAAATCTACAGCATCTGATTTAAAGACCAAAGCAATGTTAGATGCCTGGGAAAAGACAGATGTCAAATTATTTGAATAAGTTTCATAAAATCACCTCCCATTTCTCATTTTATCAGAACCAAATTGTAAAAAAAATTGTGGTTTGCTATCACAAATATCTACATTTTAATACTTTTTTAAAATAGTTTTTCTGTTTAGTGTATTAGTAACTGATTAACTTATTAGTACATGTGATGGGGTGTACCTACCCCACACCAGCCCCCAAAGGGTTAACTGTGCTTTGCAGGCTGAGGAAGCCCCACCCTTCAGACCCTGCTACACATGCTCAGCCTGGAGGCAGAGTATAAAAGGAAGCAGCCCACCTGAGTCTGGGCAGGCTGCTGGCTCTCTTCAGGGAGTTGCTACAGGGCTCGATTACAGACTCATGACACACAGAGCTCCAGATGGACTCCAGGCTGCCTGACGAACCCAGAGAAGAGACCGCACCAGCAGGAGCTACAGTGCTTGAGGACCCCAGAGACCCGGGGGGGGGGGGGGGGGGGGGGAACCATGGAGAATTGCTGAGGGAGAAAGGATAGGAAGGAGCCCAGGGGACTTAGACTTTGCTCTGGTGAGTGAAGCGGGGAACCGGCCAGCATGTTTTGGGAAGATCCCTGCTGACTCGGTGGTGAGCACTCCCATCACTGCCAGGGCCCTGGGATGGGATATGGAGGAGCAGGGAGGGCCTGAGTCCCCCTACCCTGGGCACCCCACTTCCCCAACAAGCCAATAGGCCACACTGTATCCCAGAAGTGGGCGCATTTATTGACTCAGGCCCTTAGGCTACTCTGTCCTGGGTAGAAGGACCGCGCTATTGACTCAAGTTATTAGGCTACACTACCCTGAGCAGGAGGCACGTACTATTGACTCAGGCTATTTGGCCACACTGCCCTGAGTAGAAGGGCTGTGCTCTTGACTCGGGCTATTAGACCATGTTGCCCTGACTGGGAGGGCTGCTTTGACTCCGGCCATTAGGCCGTACTACCCCAGTTTATAGTCAGGGTCACTAATGTGGGACCTAACTGACTACTGTACAGCCTTTCCCTTCCTGCTCTCCATATGTGACCCAGTATCTGTGATGGGATGTACCTACCCTGCGACAGTACAATGCACAGGGATACAGACATACACAAAGGTTGATGGGGGGAGGGATAGCTCAGTGGTTTGAGCATTGGCTTGCTAAACCCAGGGTTGTGAGTTCAATCCTTGAGGGGGCCACTTAGGGATCTAGGGCAAAATCAGTACTTGGTCCTGCTAGTGAAGGCAGGGGGCTGGACTCAATGACTTTTCAAGGTTCCTTCCAGTTCTAGGAGCTAGGACAGTTCCATTAATTTAATGGGAGTTGTGTGTCTAAATTCCTATGCATTATAGTAAAAATTTACTCCTCAGATGATACTGTTTTCCTTTGGTCTGTACTCTGAAAATGAATATAATTTTTGTTAAATTACCCAAGAGATCCTTGTCCGATGTCAGATAGCAGCCCACCAACTTTTAGATCATGAGTAATGATTTAATCATAATATGTCTTGTATATTGTTTTTACATCAATGGAAATGTATAGGAAAAGAGTTAGAATGTCAGCAGAAAAAGAATGGCTTTAATATAATTCAATATTATAAATAGGTTCTTTCTGTTAAATCTTTTTTTTTATTGAAAATGGCAGGTTCAGTATTAGTATTTCAGCAATATGTAAATACTAGTCAGACATAATTTGATATAACTAGATAAAATACTTGCTCCAATTAATTTCAAATAAATTAAAGACCCTGATATTTGGCCCCCTGCAACATATTAAGTTCTTCTTTTTTTGGCTGAAGTTAATTGGAGGTTAAAAAATGGTGCATCAAACTTTGATCTTCAATGGTGTGATTCTACTCTGAAAAGCAACTAAAAATAGCATTGTGGATTTCTATGTTAAGTGTAAGTGAGATGTGTATGTCAAATCTGCTTTACAGTACTCTGAAGCCCACGTTGTAGTCTTTCAGTTAAAATTTGAATATTTTATTTCAATATAGTAACTTAGAATTTCTGAGAGAAGAGGAAAGACTTGCATTATATCCTTGACTAGCCAACTAAGAGCTGTAAGTTTTAAAATTATTAGTATTTTTGCAATAAATACTTCAGCTTTTAGCTTCACTTTATTCACCCCAGGTTAGTTATTGGATCTGATTCTTGGACTCCATTAAGCCCGTCCAGTGGTGTAAAGGACCTTTAAACTTGGTAGAAACAGCCTCTAGGGAATACACTAATGGAAAATAAAATCTCAGAAAAAAGCATTAGTTTAAAACTATAAAAATATAGCTGTTTTCTAAACATTTCATACATTCTTTATATTATGACTTGTTATTCAGTGGAATTCCTTCCATTAATAAAGCTACTTCTGTAGTTTTAAGGCTCAGAGGCTTATGCTTAGGTGGTCTTGCTAGAAGTCTTCTTTGCTGTCTGGCTTTTCCCACACACTTACTGTCCCTTTTTGGGAACGTATAGTCAATTGTATCCCCCAAATTATCCTCCAAGTTCAATTTCCCAGGAAATCTTACACATGCTGAAATTTCACGGTTATTCCTGTCTTCAAAAGAAACTACTTTGTTTGGGTTAGCATGGTCATAGCACACTTTTGCTCCTTTTTCTTTATTAGTACAAGTTCCATTTAAGACTCTCGTATCATTAGAAATTGCATCTTTTCTAGATGTTACAGAATAGGATTTTTGAGAGAGTATTTTCTGGAAAGGCTTATGGGCTAAATCCTTACCATGCCTGGAAAATTGCAGATTTAAATTTCTATCAATGCTGTGCTGACTAGAATCAGAATCTCCTAAATGAAAGTAGCTTATACCATTTAAAATTAAACCCTGTTGAGAATGTGGTGGATCTTTATTGTTATGAAGTCTTTGGAGGCTATCTTGAGATTTTTCAAGTGGATGGCCTAATAATGTTTGCTTGAAGAACAATCCAATTCCAGGTATGAAAAGCTCTGGTTCCATCTGCTTTGCAAGTTTGGTAGTATTTGTTTGAGATCCTGGCTGATTGACATCATGATTGGCTGATATATCCTTCCAGGTTAATGGATTATACACAATATATCCATCAATAGGACATGCATTTTTTTGGTGCAATAACCAGTTGTCAATACATTCTCTGTGGAACTTAAAAAAGAGAGTCCGTTAAGATATATGGGGCTGTGTCCTGATAATTATCAATATAATAATACTTAATCCAACTTGGAAGAATACTATAGAAGTAATTATTCTTGCATGCAAAAACAACATTCAAAGGAGCTGGATTCTTCTCTCACCATTATAAACCAGAAGTACCTTCACTGGGTCTCAGTGGAGCTACATTAGTGTATAATTGGCATACTCCTTTCATGTATCAAGTCCCAACTCTAATTTACTATGGGAAGTGCCTTATCTCAACTTAGATTGGCTGCTGTAAATCAATACATTTGAAGCACATTTATTGATGGGCTTCAGATTTCAAATAAATTTTTAATCACCTGCCATGAAGAAAATAGTTGCAACTATGCTCACTGATCTACAAACTCAATGTTGACTTCAGTATTTTTCTTTCAGCCTAATTCTCCTGGCACTTTGCTTGCCACTCTTTCTAGAAATCTATAAAAAGATACTAACTATTGATGTTAGATTAATATTTGTTTGTGTACTTTCAGGTAACACTGGCTTTTTTTTTTTTACAGGATGGAGTGAATTGCTATAAAAATAGTTCATCATGTTTGTCAACTAGAAGATCCCCAGCAGTTATACAAATCTGAAAAAGGATATCTTCTATGAGCTTCCTAGGGTGTGCTGGAGAAGAGAGACTTCTCCTGTAGCCTGCCTATAATGCACATGGTAAGGTACTAGAGTGGTATAATCAGATAGGTAGTCCCAAGCCATTTACAAAAATGTTTGCCAATTTGTTGCAAGACATCTGAGTTTCAGATGGGTGAAGCTCCTTTCTACAAATGTATACTGAAAGAACTCTAAGGTTGCAAGTCTGAGCACTCCAAAGTCAAGAAATACTATAGGTTCCATTTCAGGAAACCCCTCAGAGCACAGGTCAGAGGTGTTCCTCTCTCTAAAGGAGAAAAGGAGTTTGCTCATTTGTTAGAGACACAGGGTATGTCTTTACTGCAGAAAAAAAAAATCCTAACTCAGGTTAGATAACCAGCATTGAAATAGCAGTGAAGACCTGGCAATTCTGCTTTTTAACTTGGGTTGCAATGTTGTAGCTGTGGCAGTCCCAAGGTATTAGAAAGACAAGGTGGGTGAGGTAATATCTTTTATTGAATCAACTGCTGTTGGTGAGAGAAACAAGCTTTTGAACTTACACGGGGCTCTTCTTCAGGTCTGGGAAACGTACTCAGGTTAGGTCTACACTACAAACTTGCATCAGTGCAGCTTCACTGCTGTAGCACTTCTGGAGAAGATGCTTTAAGCCGATGGGACAGTGCTCTCCCGTCAGCTTAATAACTCCACCTCCATGAGAGGCGGTAGCTATGTTGGCGAGAGAAGCTCTCCCAATAACACAGCACTCCCAATACACGGGGGAGGGAGGGTTAATGTTGGTATAACTACGTCACTCAGGGGGGTGGATCTTTCACAGCCCTGAGCGACATGGTTATTCCAAAGTAAGGGCATAGCGTAGACCTGGCCTCAGTGTCACAGCTAAATACAAGATGGAATATATTGTTTAGCATAAGTAGTTAACACGTACTTCAAGGGACCATTCAAGGTGAAGTGGGCGGTTAGCACCCCTCCAGTCATAGCATGGAAAGGAAGGGGGAAACAACTGGAAGGAAGTTGTTAGTGGGTTATATATGGTTGTAATAAGTCATAAATCCAGTATTTCTATTCAGTCAATGATTTTTAGTGTCTAGCAAAGTTTTATGAATTTAAGCTCCCAGGCTCACCTTTTGAAAGTGTTGTGCAGGTTTCCTTTGAGGATGAGGACAAAGAGGTCAGATTTAGAGTGATCGCTTTGTGAAAAGTGTTCACCCATAGGGGATGTAGTAGTTTTGTCTATCATTTTCCTGTGCAAGTTCATTTGAAAGTGTAATGATTGTCTGGTTTCACCCACATAGTTGCTATAGAGGCATTTAGTGCACTGGATGAGGTACACTATATGTTGTGATAAACATGTGTAGGACCCATGGATCTTGAAAGGTGTGTTGTGGGGGGTGTTAATCATTGTAGCAGTGGAGAGATGTCTGCAGGTTTTGCATCTGCTGTTCTGGAAGGGTGTGGTGCCTCTTTGAGTTGGTATGCCCTGGTCTGTGGGGAGATTGCTTCTGACGATGAGCTTGGAGAGGCTGGGGTTTTTTTGAAGGCCAGAAGTGGGGGGGTTTGAGAGATTTATTTCAGGATGGAGTCCCCATCAAATATGCGATGTAATTGTTTAGTGATACCCTGTATGCGTTCCAGTGTGGGAGGGCAGCTGATAACTAGGGGTGTGCGGTCAGAGGGAGTTTTATTGCTGTATTGAAGCAAGTTCTCTTGGGGTGTTTGGGTGACCCATTCCATGATGTGATCTACTTCGCTGATAGAGTATCCTTGTTTGGTGAAGGCAGTTTTGAGTGTGTTAAGGTGTATATCCTGGACTTTCTCCTCAGAGCATATTCTGTCATATGAGTGCCTGGTTGTAGATAACAGCTGTTTTGGTGTGTTTGGAGTGGTTACTGGATCTATGAAGGTAGGTGTGGTGATCCGTGGGTTTCTTGTATATAGGGTTCCATTGCTAAAGCTGATCATGATGTCCAGGAAGTTGATGCTGGTGTGGGGGTGTTCCAGAAAGAGTTTAATGGACAACTGGTGGGTTGTTGAAGTTGTGGTGGAAATCTCTGAGGGAGTTTTTTGTCTGTCCGGAGGATTAAAATATCATTGATGTATCTCAGGTGTATCATTGTTTTTGTGGTGCATTTGTCTAAAAATTATTCTTCAAAGTTACCCATGAGGAGGCTGGCATATTGGAGAGTCATCCTAGTACTCACAGCTGTTCCCATGGTTTGGACAAAGTGTTTATTGTTGAATGTTAAATTGTTATGAGTGAGGATGAAATAGATGTGTTTGAGGAGGACAGCTGAGGGTTGGTCATTGTCTTGTAAATATTTGAGGCAGGCAGCTATGCCATCATTGTGAGGGATGCTGGTGTATAAGGCGGTGACGTTCATGGTGACAAGGATGGTGTTCTGAGGGCAACTGTTAATGTTGGAGTTTGTGGAGGAAGTCTGTTGTGTCCTGGAGGAAGCTGCCCCATCAACACACCTTTCAAGATCCGTGGGTCCTATCCATAGCTATCACAACATGTGATATACCTCATTCAGTGCATTCAATGCCCCTACAGCAACTGGCTAGACAATCACTACGTTCTTGTATGAACTTGAACAGGAAAGTGATAAAACACAAAACCACCTCACCACCTATGGGTGAACACTTTTCACAAAGCAATCACTCTGTATCTGACCTCTAAGTCCTCATCCTCAAAGGAAACCTGCACAACACCTTCAAAAGATTAGCTTAAAATTCATAACTTTGCTAAATACTAAAAATCAAGCATTGAATAGAGACACTGGATTTATGGCTTATTACAACAATCTATAACCCACTGACAACTCCCCCCAGCTGTTCTCCCCCCCCCCTTCCTTTCCTCCCTATGACTGGAAGCAGGACCAGCTCTAGGCACCAGCAAACCAAGCTCATGCTTCGGGTGGCACAATTTCAGGGGTGGCTTTTTTTTTTTTTTTTTTGCTTGGGGCGGCAAAAATTCTAGAGCCGGCACTGACTGGAAGGGTGTTAACGGCCCACTTCACCCTGAATGGTTCCTTGAAATATATTAACTACTTATATTAAACAATCTGTTCCATCTTGCATATAGTTGTGACACTGAGGCTACGGCTACACTACAGAGCTTACAGCAGCGCAGCTGCACCGATGCAGCTGTAATGCTGCTAGTGCAGATGCTCTAAGCCAGGGGTCCCCAACGCGCTGCCCGCAGGCGCCGGGGCGTCTAAGTGCGCCTGCGTACTGGCCGGCGGATGAGCATCCGCCGCCAAGGACCACTGCTCTAAGCCGATGGGAGAGAGCTTATTCATATCCTTGAGTGACATTTTTATGCCGACATAAGCTGTAGTGTAGACCTAGCTTGAGTAAGCTTTCCCAGAGCTGAAGAAGAGCTCTGTGTAAGCATGAAAGCTTGTCTCTCTCACCAACAGAAGTTGGTCCAATAAAAGATATTACCTCACCCACCTTGTCTCTAATATCCTGGGACCGACACGACTAGAACAACACTGCATTCAGCATACTTCACATATTCCCTCCAATGCTTACATTTTCATCAACTTTGTAGAAGAGAATTATAAGTATCTAGACTATGTTAAAGAGCTGAACCACAAGCATGAACACACAGGCTAACAGTGGGATTTTGGCATGAACACTGGGTTTTGGGTTCAGTAAAATTTAGAGGTTTTCTTTACCTTGTGATTACATGGCAAGAGTCTTGCATACTGACCAAGACAAAAGATCTTCAAGCAGAGCCTACATTGCAGACCTGGAGCAAGAAAGTTGCTACATTTTCTAATCAACATCAGAGGTAAAGATTTTACAATGTGCTTTGGGATGCAACTGGACCTAAACAATAGAAAATACACAACATGTTTTTTCAGTACATAATAGGAAAATAGCAATAGAAACTGAAACCTTCAAAATGGCAGGCTAGTTTTGGTGATAGTACTATCACTTTACAAACTGATGGTTCAGCAGATTAATGTATTTGGCCACTATTACTGAGGCCCTGATCTTGCTACAAAACCACCACCAATGGACCCTTACTCTCTGCAGAAGAGAGGCCATTATGATAATCTAGTCTGACCTTCTGTATTAAACAGGCCGGAGAATTTCACTCAAGTAATTCTTGCATCAAGCCTATAACTTTTGGTTGAAAGATTATAATCTCCTTTTTATTTCTGAGAGAACCAAGGCACAAAAAGGGGTCACGTGAGTTGCTCAAGGTCACGCAGGGAGCTTGTGCTGAGCCAGGAAATTAATCCTTCTGTCCTGAGGCCCAGGCTAGTGTCTTAACCACAAGGCTATCCTTCCTCACTAAGACTTTCTGTGAGGTGTACACAGATTTTGTTTGCATGTGTGGATCCTGTTGCAGTTAGAGTGCACTAAAACAGTATTCTGTTCTAGTGCAAAGTGGCACGATGCTAGCTCTTAGTTATCAATGAACTGCAAAGAGTTTGATTTCAATAAGCACATTAATTCATATTTATTCAAATCTTTTTCATCTGAAAACCTGGATGGTAAGCCTATTTTCATAAGGTTTTCTTATTGTATTGCTGGTAGTTTCTCTTTCCATTCAGAACTTCCACAAACACATTTAATTTTTTAAATGCATAGTTTTTGCTTTTTGCTGTTTTTGTTTTGTTTTGTTTTTTACTGCTATTCAAAGGGTAGTTCATAATGTGATGGTTTAAAATGTTTTTCCAAGGCTCATGCCATTAGTCTCTAAACACAGGTGAGCAGAATCACACTCACCTGAAAAGTGCATTTAAAATTTTATTTTATCTAGATTAAGAAGATATGACTTAATATACATCTGGTTTCTCTAAAGCATTTCCTGTTACCCTTTACAGGATCATTTCTATAAACAAAAGTAAATCTTCATGAATTGAAAAAAAGAATTGTTTTTAAAGAATGCTGAATTTGATTACATTAAATAGTATGAAATAATTGTATCTTACTTCTCCTGAAGATGTAACATCTCTTCTTTAGAATTATCGCCTGGATTAACGCTTTTTAAATTTCCTCCTGAAGTTGACAATGGTGAAACTTGGTCAAGTGACCTCCACTTCTGATTTCTCTTCTGTTGAATACAGAAAGAGCTAATGAAAGACCGCAGAATACGGTGCAAGAAGTAATTGAGAAAAAAAACTCCAATTTTCAATAGCCAAAATATGGGTTTTGTAAATCATGAAAAGAAACTATGAACAATTTAACAAATTTGTTCTCTAGAAATTTCTGTAGCAACAAACACAGATTAATCACCATTCTGACTGAAGTCCCTGTATTTTAAGAGGCTCTCTTGTATGAGGTTTTGCAAAAGCTCTGAAGTGCTGTGCTGTCTCTCACAACAGTGCAGGACAATCTTGGCCCCCATGTCTCACAAACAAAAAACCCAAACAAACTTATCCTTATGGATGGTAAACTTGAAGAGTTAATATTTCTGGGTCTTGAGAAGCAAAACTGCAGAACCTGCTATTGAACATATGGAGGCTATGGCAATCCTCATTCATGTGGTTTATGTGCCTTGACTCTGCGCAGTGAATTAGTGATATAAAAATTAGTTAACTATGGAAATGCACAAATTGATAATAGGCTAGATCACTGCCCAAGCCTTTTAGATTCTGGGGTAGGGCACAGTGGAAGGCCAAGTTCACAGTGATAACCCCATGCCTTCAATTTCAGCACTCCCCTAGCACTGTGGTTCTAACACAGCCATGTTGACAGGGATCCTCCAGCTAGTGGCTGTCCTGAGCATTTTTTTAAAGGGTGATCCTACCAAGGAGTGGGGCACCGAGAAATTAATACAGTATGTTCTGTATTACTTTTTCATAGAAAATACCACCGGACATGAGGGCCAGGAGAGGGGATGACGACATTCAGTCCCCCTGCCCTGAAATGACCCATTCTCTGTCTGTTCCGTTTCTGCAGAGAGTAATTTGAAAGGTCCAGAGCAAGACAGAAGATAAATAGTACAGAGGCAGCTGACATTCCTGTCATGTCTCCTTCCTCACCCCCACAATTGAGCCTATTTTGAAGTACTATTTCAGTTTACGGTTCTACTCCTTCCTCGCTATTTAAGTATTTCATAGTGGTTTATATTCAATCACAGGTAATCCTCGTCACTGTAATGGTGTTTTTATTTTTAAAAAACAAGATCAGCTTTACATTCCTACGTAAAATGTTTTTCTATGTCTGACCATTAGATAGCTTTGGATATGATGCAATAAAATATAGTTCTCTACCTGTCGAAAGGTGAAAACATGTGGAGGATGGCAAAAGCTAGTGAAGCATTCATGGCATAGATGATATTCACTACACTCAGTGCACCTAAAAAATAACAATATAAGGTAGTTAGAGTGGAATGTTAACAGTTTAGTATAACTTATTAATGTATGAAAAGCCGTTGTTGAAAATTCTACTATTTCGTATCAGGAAGTCCCATATTGCAGTATAAAATTATCTTAACTCAAGCCCATTTCATCAGTGAAAGTTTTTATAAAATAAAACCCTTTGCTTTGCTTTGTTTCTGGCTGAATTTTATACAAAAGTGAATTGTATATGCCAGTGTTGTGGTCTGCGGACCCCTGGGGGTCCACGGACTATGACAAAGAGATCAGCGAAAAGTTGTCATTACCACAGAGCAGTGGTTTTCAACCTGTGGTCTGCAGACCCCTGGAGGGCATCTGTTTCACCAACAGAAGGAGGGGTTGAAGTCCCTGGAAACTGAAAATAGGTGAGAAATACGTTTAGGCAAAGATCCTTCACCTAGGAAGACAAGGGTAGCCAGCATCTTGTACTTCTGTGGAAGATCCTGACCGAGGAAAACTCAGTCATAACTGAGAAGAATACTGATGAGAGACAACCATCTTGAACAAAGCCTGTACCTAGTTAGATTAAGTTTTAGATGTGTTTTCAATTTTACTTGCTTTTAAGGGCATGCCTATGCTATAAAATTAAGTAGACTTAAGTTAGGTCGACCTACAGCCACCACAAACATGAATAATTTTACTCACATCACTGGCAATGCAATTTCTTGGGTGAGTAAAGTGACTTGTGCTTTTAGTGGATATAGCCATAAGTCTTCAGATGAAATGCATTACACTAAGGAATTCGGACTCAACCTCATATCATTGAGCTAAAGATCCCATTAGGAGTCTGTTACACCGATCGCTGTAATGTAAATTGACCAGAACTCAGCACCAAGGGGTTGAGCATATAATTAGACTTGAGCTATAAGAACCAGTGTCATCTATCCCAGAGAGAAACGCTGTTTGTTTAGTTATAGTAAAGACAAAAGGGAATAAGTAGTAAATTATAGGTTGTTACAAGGAATTGTACTGTTAAATTAAAAGTGTTTTAAAAGTACGTACTTGTAGCATTTTCCCTCAATTGGAAATGCTCTGCAGTTATTACAGGGGAGTCCAAGGTGTTTGTCAAGTCTCACTTTCTCTGCTGCAGTCACAAGCTGAGTGGAGTTCCTGAATTCTTCTAAAATGAGCTTTAATGGTGCAAATTCTTCTCTACAGAGGGGACACTTCACCACAGAGTCACTCTCTAATTCACCCTGGTGATCAGCCCAAATCTTCATACATGTGATGTGAACGTTGTTTCCACAGCCGTACCTACAGAAAGTAAGGTTATGTCTATGATACAATCTTAAGTCAACCTATTTTAGGTCAACTTACAGCCACCACATTAATTACTGCAGTGGCTGATGTCCACACTACCTTCCTTCTGTCGGTGGTGCATGTCCTCAGCAGGAGTGCTTCCACCAATTGAAGAGGGGCAGTGTGGAGAACTGAGAGTCAGGGCTGTCAGCTCCCCACAGGGAGCCCAGCTGCTGCCTGGGGCTTCTCGCCTCCATGCTCTCAGCTGGGAGCGGGGGGGAGGCGGCAGACACCAGGGGCTTCTCGCCTCTAGTGGGGAGATTCCTAGAGTCCAGTCAGCTGCTGTGCTCCTGGCAGGGAGCCAGGACCCCAAGGGGCAGCAGGGCTCCCAGCGGGGAACAGGGAGCCTGGGCAGCAACCCAGCTTGGAGCGGAGACAGTGCAGCAGCCTGGCTGGGGGGCCAGGAGTCGGCTTTATTGACAAGAATGACAGCCAATGTAAGGAACACAGTGTCTACACAGACACTACATCATCTTAACTACACCGACATAAGTCCTACTCCTCTTGTTGAGGTTCTTTTATTATGTCTCCATAGCAGGGGAGTTACATCAGCAGGAGGAGCATTTCAGGGTGTACACTTCCACTGTTCTGTCAATGAAAGCTGACTTTTGTCGAAAAAACTGTAGAGTGTAGACAAGGTCTGAAACAGGCATCAATTACTGTACCCTGTCCATAAACATTTAGAAAACCCAGTATCATTAATACAATAGTTTTTCAGCTGCAATGCAACACAACAGCCCTGCTTTGTTTCAAAGAGCATTTATAAAAAACCCATCCCTAAAAATTAACTATTTAAAATTACGATTTTTACATGTCAAGACCAGCCCTCCAATGGGATCCGTGCACCATTAACTGTGTAGAAACTTTCTATCATTAGCTAACTTTTTCTGAGTTTCCACCATGAAAACAAACTAGAAAAACTATACATCTAACCTGCAATAAGTGATGGGAAACATTTTCTTTAGTAGCTCTTCCTGGCAAATAGGACAGACATCCTCTGCATCAATTTCTTTCTGATTAATGTATCCATCATCCTCTTTCTGTAATGTTTTGGTGGAGAGAGTGTTTGCTCTTGGGGGGAGTGTCTGTTCTTGCTGTAATTGCTGAAGTATATCATTGATCTCTCCTTCCAGAAGACCCAGCTGAAAAGCATCTATAGAAAACTCAAATTAAAGCTCTTTGGCAAAAATTTAACATTTACTAATACTCAGCTATCATAACTTTCAGGGTAAATCATCTGCAGCAAACCAACGATGTCAGTGCTGCTAGTGCCAGAAATGTTGTATATCTTCATTTCTCATTGCAATTTGTAATGATAGTTTGTACAACTTCACATCTAAAACTGATCTTTATGGCAAAATTGGTTCAAAGGTTTTTCTATAGAACGCAAGTCAGGTTTCCTGAAACAACACCAAAATATGGTGGTGTATATGTTTAAACTATGATCAGAAGCAACCCCAAACAGCAGTTATTAATTTATTCCAGGAGACCCATCACCCCTAGAATGTGTGGCACAAACATGGCTAGAAGGGCGTTGCACTTTCTGTAATGAGTAGTACGAGGTGCAGTGCAGAATCTGTCCAAGTGCAAAATGGATTATACGTTTGCCAAATCAATGAAGTACTTGGATTTGAAAATGTTTTATGATACCCTGAGTAGGATAGGTGCTTTATTAAATCACATGATCATCTACTCTAAGGCCATGAAAGTGTTGCAAATGACTATATTTTTCTTTAAGTACTTTACAGTTGTACCTTTAGCAGCAGTGTTACAGATATGAAAAAGGTGTCATATTTCAGAATCCTGACAATGCTCCAAAGCATTAAAATGTTGATATGCTAGTTAGGGGAAAACAGTCATTGATCTAAAAGCTGATCTTAGCCAACCTCCAGAGAACTTTGCCTTTGTGCATTTAAACTCTATATGCAAGATAAAACAAGCAAGCAAAAAGAATTATACTTACATTCATGGTTTCTTGGAATTTTGAATTTTTTCAACAATATCCTAACAATGATAATAAGATAACCATCAGGTGGTGCTTGTGGAAGTCAACTAAAGCTAACTACTGGCTATTACTTTCAACTTTACTGTGACATTGCACTCCATAATGTTTTATGGAAATATGCTTATGAGTGTGAATATGATGTAACTGGAATATGCTTTAGACAAAAGGTCTCTTGTAAGGTATCAATACAAAGCTTATAATCTACTGAGTGTGTTTATTCTATTTGTATGCATGTATCATTCTTGTATCTGAAGCTAGAAATATGAAGTATAACTGAGGTCCTATTGTAATTATGCAGTGTGGGCCATTAATGGTGGTTTAGAATCTTGATGGCTCCCATTGACTAGTACAATTGGTTGTAAATGACTCTGTTTACTTGCAAACCATTCTGGATACCTGCGGGCCAGCCCTGGAAAAATAGAGGCTGGGGTCTCCCAGGACATGTGAACACGTCACCTGATACTGGAATCCATCTTAAATCTGGTACTTTTCCATTTAGAAGGAGGGGAGGAGACCTAGAGACAAAATATTCCCGCCTTGTACCAAAGCTATAAAAGGGGGTGGAACAGAACAAAGGGGGTGGCCAGTCCTGAAAACACCTCTAGTTTCCACCTAAAATGTCAAGGACTGTACCAGGGGAAAAGACTGGGCCCAGACTAGGAAGGAGTCTAATCTGTGAGTCTAATCAGCTTTGGGGGCATGGACCAGACCTGGGTCTGTGTTGCAGCAGGCTAGCGTGTCTGGCTCAACAAGGCAGGGTTCTGGAGTCCCAAGCTGGCAGGGAAAACGGGCTCAGAGGTAATTCCAGCACATCAGGTGGCAGTTCCAAGGGGGCTCTGTGACTGAACCCATCACATTTACATTTCAAGGACAACAGCCATCTTAAATACTTCAGAGAGAAAATATTGGGACTAAAACTGTAAGAACAAAAGTTTACAGTGCTAAGTTACAAATGCGTTCTTATCCAAACTGGGGTCCTCTGTGCCTCTGCCAGTTGTTTGAAAGCCTCATAATTACCAAATATTTCTACTATTTTCCCCCATTTCTTTGCCATTGTCTAATCCATGACAGTACTTAAGGAAACCAAGTAGATCTTGGGTAGTAGCTAAAGAGCCTCTTGTGAGGGACATTTTTGAAATCCAAATTAAAATTATATCCACTTGTTCTCTTTCATCCCTTATTTTCAAAGAATTCTCTTAGATTGGAAATACATAACTGACTACATCTAACTGGTTAAATTGCACACTGGCGCAACATTTAGAGAAACAATTTCATGCTTAATTCTAGAGCAAACATGAGGAGAAACTATTGTTGATTGAGTCTTATGTGACACACAAGCGTTAATTTGAAAAGTAGAAATAGCCATTAAATAGTAACAACACCCTGAGGGGAAGGAGGAAATAAGATACCTAAACATAATTCCCTTTCTAAAGTTTCTAGAATCAGTTAAATAAAATGAGACGGTTAGTCAAAAAGGCCTTAAAGTTGCAAGTAAAGTCCTTCGAGGGGGCATGAATGCTGCTTAAAAATCTCAGAAGGCCTGTGCACTGCAGAACAAATAAAGAACCAAGCAGGCCAGGAGTGAACCAATTAGCTCAATGGCAAGGTTTGAGAGGCCATTTGAGCTAGATAAAAATCCTTTAAACTTTGGAAATCTGACCAATGGGCAATAAAAAGTGCATAAGTTACAGCAGGTAAAAAGTAAGAGGGAAACCAGAGGGCCAAATTGATTTTGAAGATTTTAAAATCACTTAGAAAAGTTAGATGCCTGCAAGTCACCAGGGCCTGATGAAATGCATCCTAGAATACTCAAGGAGCTAATAGAGGAGGTATCTGAGCCTCTAGCTATTATCTTTGGAAAATCATGGGAGACGGGAGAGATTCCAGAAGACTGGAAAAGGGCAAATATAGTGCCCATCTATAAAAAGGGAAATAAAAACAACCCAGAAAACTACAGACCAGTTAGTTTAACTTCTGTGCCAGTGAAGATAATGGAGCAAGTAATTAAGGAAATCATCTGCAAACACTTGGAAGGTGGTAAGGTGGTAGGGAACAGCCAGCATGAATTTGTAAAGAACAAATCGTGTCAAACCAATCTGATAGTTTTCTTCGATAGCATAACGAGTCTTGTGGATAAGGGAGAAGCTGTGGATGTGGTATACCTAGACTTTAGTAAGGCGTTTGATACGGTCTCGCATGATATTCTTATCGATAAACTAGGCAAATACAATTTAGATGGGGCTACTATAAGGTGGGTGCATAACTGGCTGGATAACCGTACTCAGAGAGTTGTTATTAATGGTTCCCAATCCTGCTGGAAAGGCATAACGAGTGGGGTTCCGCAGGGGTCTGTTTTGGGACCGGCTCTGTTCAATATCTTCATTAACGACTTAGATATTGGCATAGAAAGTACGCTTATTAAGTTTGCGGATGATACCAAACTGGGAGGGATTGCAACTGCTTTGGAGGACAGGGTCATAATTCAAAATGATCTGGACAAATTGGAGAAATGGTCTGAGTTAAACAGGATGAAGTTTAACAAAGACAAATGCAAAGTGCTCCACTTAGGAAGAAAAAATCAGTTTCACACATACAGAATGGGAAGAGACTGTCTAGGAAGGAGTATGGCAGAAAGGGATCTAGGGGTTATAGTGGACCGCAAGCTAAATATGAGTCAATAGTGTGATGCTGTTGCAAAAAAAGCAAACATGATTCTGGGATGTATTAACAGGTGTGTTGTGAGCAAGACACGAGAAGTCATTCTTCCGCTCTACTCTGCTCTGGTTAGGCCTCAGCTGGAATATTGTGTCCAGTTCTGGGCACCGCATTTCAAGAAAGATGTGGAGAAATTGGAAAGGGTCCAGAGAAGAGCAACAAGAATGATTAAAGGTCTTGAGAACATGACCTATGAAGGAAGGCTGAAAGAATTGGGTTTGTTTAGTTTGGAAAAGAGAAGACTGAGAGGGGACATGATAGCAGTTTTCAGGTATCTAAAAGGGTGTCATAAGGAGGAGGGAGAAAACTTGTTCACCTTAGCCTCTGAGGATAGAACAAGAAGCAATGGGCTTAAACTGCAGCAAGGGAGGTCTAGGTTGGACATTAGGAAAAAGTTCCTAACTGTCAGGGTGGTTAAACACTGGAATAAATTGCCTAGGGAGGTTGTGGAATCTCCATCTCTGGAGATATTTAAGAGTAGGTTAGATAAATGTCTATCACGGATGGTCTAGACAGTATTTGGTCCTGCCATGCGGGCAGGGGACGGGACTCGATGACCTCTCGAGGTCCCTTCCAGTCCTAGAATCTATGAATCTATAAGAGCAAATATGCAAAGGTGTCAAAGCCATCAAGAAATTCTTTATGAAGCCTCTCATAAAATTGATAGGTCTGCTAACTCACCAGGGCCTAAAGGGAGAAATTGAGCAACATAAGGACATTGCTGAGACTCTAAATCATTTCCTTGCATCAGTCTTCACCGTGGAGATACCTATCCTGGGCCTGAGTTCTCCTGGTAATAAAGATGAAGTACTCAGAGGTCGGGGTATCAAGGAAGAGGTGCTAGAGCAAACTGATAAATTAGAAAGCAACCAATGTTTTTGCAGCAGCCATGGCTAGTTTGTCCCCATCATTTCATGTTAACCTAGGGGGTTTGTAATTTACCTGAATCTGAAGTAAGACTCACTGGTCTGTAACTTCCAGGTTCACTCCTACTACTCTCTTCTAGATAGTTACAAAGTTTGCTACCCTCCATTCTACGTTTAAAATAGGTCATTTTAATGCGAAATTGCACGTTTTTGTGAGCACTTCGGCCACCTCATTCTTAGGTTCTTTCCCTGCTCTTTCACCTAGACTATGAAGTTAAGAGGTACGTGTGGTGGTTTCAGCAAATCCTGTTTTGACACCTGATCTGTACCAGTGCTTCATCTTCCCTGGAGGAAAGGAAGGCGTAAGGGTTGGCCTTGCCCCCGCATCCGGGGTGGAGAGGGGGAGATGCCCCACGCCACGAGCAACGCCTTTACCAACAGATGTGGCTGCACAGGTCCTTCTCCCTCAGGAACGTGGCGCAGGTGCAGGAGTGCGGCTCCCCCAGGAACACCTGGGGAAACAGACAGACGCCGGCGTTGGTCGCGGCGCAGCGGGAGCTGGGGCCCGGGGAAGGACCTTGCGGCTCCCTTGGCTGACCCAGCCGGCCGGGCTCGCTGCCCTCTGCGGGGCGGGGGGTCACTCAGCACCCAGCGGCGGGCAGGGCTAGCGCGCCCCTGCCCCCCATCTCTCCGTACCCGGTGCGCGGGCCCTCCCTCCTCCTGCAGCACGAAGCCAGTGGGGCCCAGCTCCCGCACGATGCGCATGGTGCTGCCCAGCGCCTGGTCCTGCTGCCAGCTCAGCCCGGCGCTTGCGCAGCGCCGCCGGGACATGGCGGGGTCCGGCTGGGAGCAGGTGGAGGGGCTAAAACCGCCGCCGCCGCCACAGACGCTCTGCCGTTGATGCCGGTCCCCATAGAAACGGCGCGTCCCCGGGGGCATTCCGCGCTTCTCAGCGCGCGCGCCCCCGTGGGTGGCGGGGGCAAAGCGACGCGGGGACGATGCCTGACTGGTTGTGACGCGCGCGGCCCCTTGGCTCCGCAGGAGCCGTTAATTGCTGGTGTGTCGCGCGGCGGCCGGGTCCTAGCCACGAGCCCTTCCAGGCCACGCGGCGTTCGTGCTGCTCGGGCGTCCGCGGGTCGGCCTCTGCCCGGCGCTGGGCCCCGGGGCTCCCGTGGAGAGCCGCGCAACTCCGTGGGGCTCGGACTGTTCGGGAAATTCGTGTTATTTCCTGTTATCACCTGCCCATGTCAAGGGCCGGCTCTGGCTTTTTTGCCGCCCCAGGCAAAAAAGCCTCTGGCCGCCCGCCCGCCCCCCCCCGCGGGGGGGGGGGGGGGCCGGAGCCCCGGGGCGAGGGTGGCGAGCCCGGCGGGGGCTCCGCTCTCCCCCCGGCGGCCGGGGGGAGGGCGCCGGAGGGGAGGGCGGCCGGAGCCAAAATCATTCACATCATCATAGGTAACTGGCCCAAAAATAGCAGCCCTAATTTAGAACTTAATTGAAATCCTGTGTGAACTCTTTACCTTTCTTTAAAGTCATTTTTGTATTTCCCTCTTTATTATGAGTAACTAAAAATAAACCTAAGAACACTCTCAGTGGTTTTTTCAATATTATTTTTACTCTTCACTGTAGCATTTCCTCAAAAGTTTGAAAATAACACTTTGTCCTCTACCATTTCGCAAAACTTGATTATTTTCTTATGCAGCTGAAATTAATCTGGTATTTTGTATTTAATTTTTTCATGCTTATGTACCAGTAATATAATGTGTGTGTCGATCTGGGAACAGTATTTGTTAGTAACCTGGTTTTTGTGGAGCCAACAGGGGGAACTGTTGCACTTTGTTTCTTCCTTAGTCCTTAAATACTGATGATCATTATTTGTTTAGTGTTCTTATTTTATGTATCTCTTTCTTTTAGATTAATTACCAATCTCATACTTTAGGCATCCTTATGTAATTAATTTACCCAATAATATTAAAAATGGACAGCTTATCCCATTTCAATGAAAAATACACAGCAACAAAAATAATAGATCTCTTTATAGCCACATAGTGATTTAATCTCTCCTACCATCTGCTCATCACCTCTCCAAGGGTACAGGAAAGTATTTATGATGGAATTGTGTCTATTCAGAACTGGAGCTCAGTTCATTTGCAAATTTGACACCATCAGATCAGGATTAAACAAAGACTGAATGGCTATCCAACTACAGAAGCAGCTTCTCCTCCCTTGGTGTTCACACCTCTATTGCTAGCAGAGCACCTCACCCTCCCTGATTGAACTAACCTCGTTATCTCCACACTGATTTATACCTGCCTCTGGAGATTTCCATTACTTGCATCTGAAGAAGTGAGGTTCTTACCCACGAAAGCTTATGCTCCCAATACTTCTGTTAGTCTTAAAGGTGCCACAGGACCCTCTGTTGCTTTTTACAGATTCAGACTAACACGGCTACCCCTCTGATACTAGTAATGAAGTTGCTGCAGTACTGGCTAGCTTTGCCAACCCAGGACCCTCAGGCAGCTGCCGCGGCTTCCCTGATATTAGTGCTCAAGCAACCTAGAGCAAAGCTAGCTTGGTACGTCTACATATGCTGTAGTCACACTTCCTGATTGTAGTGCAGACATATTCGTAATGCACTTCTGGAAGGTATTCAGATATTGTGGTGATGAGTGTGGTATAAGAATGTATACAAGATAGACTAGAATAGAATTTGTCTTCTTCCAACCAGTGACCTTAGGAAGGTTTTAAACTTTACAAGCATTATTTAGTTAGGTCTCCTACCATACCGGTGATGTTAGTAACTATTCCTTTGGGATAAACTCTTTGGGTTACAGATTGATTACTATTCTGTATGGTGCCTAGCACAACAGGGCCCATTCTTGGTTGGTTTCTAGGAACTACCATAATAAACCTGATTAATAATGTTAATCCTTACTTTACAAGTGGGCTACCTGAGGCACAGTGAGGCTAAGTAACTTTATTAGGTTTTAACAAAACAAGACTGAGGTGTATGTTTTCTCTGCTAATCCACAACCCTTTGTCAAAGGCAATGGGGTTCTAATGGTCTTTGTTAAAGGACAATGGCACTGAAGCCAAGTAATTCAAAATTATATATAGCAAAAGAGATGTTACAACTTCCATTTGCAATTTTTTTCAGGCCCAAGGGAGCTTGAAAACCTTGGAGACTGAAGTGCCCTTTGCTTTTTACCCTGTAGTACCTCCACAAACCAGAACCACCAAATTTAGAAAATTAAATTTAAAATACTGGTACTGTGTTAAGATTGTAAAATGGAGCACTCCAAGGTCAAGAAATATCAATTAAAACTCAGTGCTCCACTTAATTCTGATTTTTTTGTTTATCTTTAGTTATGTAATCACAATCTATTTCTCATATTGTACCATCTATTAAATTCATATGGAAGTTTGATCTAGTCCTGGGGGTTGAGCAGTATTTAATAGGTGCAATAGACTTACTCTGTCTTTGAGCATCCAGAACAGCTGCATACCATGGTGTTCTCCAAAGGTAGATGGGCAACTGTAATCTCTCACTCTATCTCGGTGTAACATGTCTGGTCATAGACACCTGTGAATTAGCCATTGCATAGATGCTTGTAGTGTTTATGAGGCAGGGCACCAGTAAGAGCTTGTAGGCAGCTGGTCTGATTATGTGATAGAGCAGGGGTTCTCAATCTATATGTGATATTAAATGTTAAATTGTTAAAGTGAATTTTCCATTACGTGTCTCTGGACTCCAAGCTTAAATTCCAGCGGTGAAAGGTCAATATAGTAAAGCAATGCCTTATCCCAGTGCTCCACCCAAATCACTAACTATTCAGGTTCAGAAGATTTCCTTTGCAGACTTTCCACTCATTTAAATTGTAACTACCAAACACTTAAGATGACACAACTTCCTGTATTTACTGGAAGTGTTGCTATGAGCAGATCCTAATTACAAATATGAAGCTTCACTTGTGTAACCTGGGTGTGGGGGAGAGGGACGGAGAGAGGGAAGGACAAGAAGTCTTGCAGACGTCTTCTAAATTTTTGTAAAGTTGTATGTTGACCTAAAAGATTGTACAGATAATTTAGATTGGTTTGGATGATTTAGATTAGAAATAGCATATTGACCTTTCATCAAATTTCAGCCAAGTTAAAAGTGACCAAAAATCAACTGCATCTTAAATCTATTTGATTAGTTTAATTTATTTCCTACCAGGCTGTTTGTTTTGACTCATTCAGTTGTTTCCCAAATATGTTCCAGCTGTGCATTATAGGAATAGCTTGTATCTGTTTATCTAATCTAAAATAACCATATTATGTATGCCTATCACTAGAAAAGATAAGACGCTTGGCTGCTGACATCACCAATCTGATTTCACAAGGCATTAACTAAAAAGAGCAGGTGAACAGAGAATTAGATGATATTATAGTGGGGATGGTAGTTCCCCTATTATTAAAGTTATCCAACACTTCCCATTATAACCCCTATTTTTAGCAAGTTTGCCATACTTTAACTCTTTGGGCTGAAATTTCCATGATGGTTGTCTGCCTTAGACTGAATTTTTATAAAAAGGTTCAGCCATTTTTGAGAATGAGGTTAGGGAAATATGTTGTTTTGGTATTTAAAAATAGTCTGACAACCTTTTCTTTGAGAAGCTCTAGTGCCCATATGCTTTGGAGCAGACACTTAAAATCAGGCAGTGAAGTGGTCTTTGTGTCAGGGGTATGCCTTTTGCTCTACTTGTGAAAATGTAACCAAATTTTGCCAATTTATAACCCTTTTTCAAAACGTCTTGGTTCACAAATGCTCAGTACAGACTTAGGCTCAGATCCACAAAGATATTCAGGCTCCTGACTTCCATTGAAATCAATTCAAGTTAGGAACCTAAATATTTTGTGGATCTGGGCCTTAGAGTTTAGTATCTAAAGTCTCCAAAGATTCCATATACATTGGGCATGCTCAGCCCTCTCTCAGCTCCTACTGCTGACCAGACTATGCATGAATTATCTCCAGAAAGTGACCGGGCATGCTCCAGCCAGGGCTAGGAGCTAAACCAGTCTTCCCCTCTAATGCAGGGGTCTCAAACTCAAATGACCATGAGGGCCACATGAGGACTAGTACATTGGCCCAAGGGCCGCATTACTGACACCTCTCCCCCACCCCCGCCGCCCTCGGCCCTGCCCCCACTCCACCCCTTCCATGAGGCCCCGCCTCTTCCCACCCCTTCCCATCTCCCATTCCAACCCCTTCCCTGAAATCCCCACCCCAACACTGCCTCCTCCCTGCCCCCAGGGGGTGCAGGAGGGGCGTGGGGTGTAGTGGGGGCTCAGGGCAGGGAATTGGGGTGTGGGGTGCAAGAGGGGTGAAGGGTACAGCAAGGGGTCAGGGTGCAGCAGGGGGCTCATGGCAGGGGGTTGGGGTGCAAGAGGGGTGCAGGGTGCAGCGGGGGATCAGGGCAGTGGGTTGGGGTGCAAGAGGAGTGTTCGGTGTGGCAGGGGGCTCAGGGCAGGGGTTGGGATGCAAGAGGGGTGCAGGGTGCGGCAGGGGGATCAGGGCAGTGGGTTGGGGTGCAAGAGGGGTGCAGGGTGCAGCAGGGGACTCAGGGCAGGGGGTCAGGGTGCAGGAGGCGTGTGGGGTGAGGCGGGGGTTCAGGGCAGGGGGTTGGGGTGCAGGGTGCAGCAGGGTGCTTAGGGCAGGGGGTTGGAGTGCAGGAGGGGTGCAGGGTACAGCAGGGGGTCGGGGTGCAGGGTGCAGCAGGGGGCTCAGGACAGGGGGTTCGGCTGCAAGAGGGGGTTGGGGGGCAGGATCTGGCAAGGAGACTAGGCGCAGGGCCGGCTCTAACTTTTTTGCCACCCCAGGCAAAAAAGAAGAGCGCTGCCCCGCCGTAACACACCCCCCCCCCAGCGCCGCGCCGCCGACCCCCCCCAGCGCCGCGCCGGGCCACTGAAACCCCCACACCCCCTCCCAGCACCGCGCCGCCGACCCCCCACCCAGCACCACGCCGGGCCGCCGAACCTCCCCCCCCAGTGCCGCGCCGGACTGAGCCGCCCATCCCACCCCCCCAGCGCCGCGCCAGGCTGCCCCTCCCAGCACCGGGCCGGCCAAACCCCTGGAGCATCGCGCCATGCCGGCCAAACCCCCGCCCCCCCCCAACCCCCCCGGAGCGGAGCGCCGGGCCGCGCTGGGCGGGCCCCCCCCCCCCCCCCCCCCCCCCAGTGCTGGGAGGAAGAGGCAGACTGGATGAGGGACTGTGAGGAGGGAACTGTGATTGGGCAAGGAGATGGGCTGAGGATGTCAGAAATTGGGATTTGAATGGGCATCCAGAGGGGGAGACTGGGACTGACTGGGTGAGGAGACTGGGATGAGAAACCTGAGGAAGGGAGACTGGGATTGGGAAGGCAAAGAGAATGGCACTGGGACAAGGAGCCAGAGGTGGGAAAGTGATAGGACATGGACAGGGTTGGAGTGGAGAAAACAGAATGGCTCTGATCTGTGACTACCTTAGAATACTCTCTTCCAAATCTGGAATGGAACCCAAGATTCTTGAGTCCTACCATTCTTCTGCTGTCAGCAAATATACGTGAAACTCACTGGCAAAGTATGTCTCACCCACCTCTAGTGCTGGTCCACGTAGAGGATGACAACCTACTACTGCTTTCAGTTATATCGTTAGCTCAAGTAGCAGAGGTCTGTGAGGTAGATCTAAAGGTTCCAACCCTGCTTACGAATCATGCAGTTGTTAATAAGATGTCACATGATGGAATATCTGGCTTTTTTTATTTAAACCTAGGACATTACACACACATGCACACGAAACAAACAACCCTGTCCACAGATATGTTAAAAGAACATTAAGGTTGCAATATCAACTACTGACAAGTGAGGAAATGCCAGAAATATGCCCCATACAACCTTAATTTGATGCTCCCTTCTGCATATGCATTATGACACAGCCTTTAATCACATGGTCACTGATAAGAGTTTCAGCCAATTACAGCCTGCAAAAGCCTCACATTCTCCCTTCACAAATGACAATAAAGACTGACTCTATGGCCTGATCCTCAAAAGTATTTAGGCGCCTTACTTCCATTGAAAGCTATTGACCAGAGTGAGCAACTGGAAGCTAGGAGCTTAAATACCTTTGAGTAGCTGTGCAAATGTGTCCATTGCCTAATTTCTGTACTCTGTTTTTAACAATTACTCAGTTTTAGGACCTGATGTTAAACAGTTGTTCACCATGTCACACCACCAAGATGCAACTGGAAAATGAAAAAAAGCGGGGGGAGGGGGCTCTACAGTGCTACCAATTATTCCCAAGGAATTAAAACAATATATTTTCCCTTGTTGATGTTATGGTTAAATGTATTTTTTTCTTTTGTTGAATAAGAGAAATAATCTTCATAACTATAGGATATACTAGCAATCTGACAGATTTATCCCTGTAAAGCATTATTCAGCTTTGTTTCTGGATATATTTATTTTAAAAATTGTATATTCTACTGCCATGAGCACGAACCTTTAAATAAAGCTCTTTTATGGAATATCTTTCCCCCTTTGTTTATTCCACATTGTAGTGGGACAGTTGCTCCACTTTGGCAGAGGAGGGGTTAAAGGAGGCTTGAGGAGCCTGTGCAGAACCCGGACAATCAGAGAAGGGCAGAAAGGCAGCCAATCAGGGCCAGGCTGGGCCCTATATAAAGGCTGCAAAGCAGAGGCGACAGGAGTCTCTTTCTGACAAGCAAGGGAGAAGGAGTGGCTCCCTGTAGACAGAGCATCTAGGCTAGAGCAGGGCTTAGGGGAGCAGAGAGAGAGATCTCCAGCCTGTTACCTGCGAGGTGGCAGCCCCTGATTAAAAGGGCCAAGAAGGTGCACGGGCCAAGGGGAAGTGGCCCAGAGAACACAGGGAGAAGAGGGGACAGATGGAGGGCAGTGGGAGGCTGTCGCTAGAGGGTCCACCTGTATTGGGACCCAGAGTAGTGGGTGGGCCTGGGTCCTCCCTTCCCCCTCTCACACTGCACCTTCCCATGGAGGAGTGTGGCCGATGGACTGTGCCTTGTTCCTGAGGCAAGGGACTAGACTTCGGAGTGGCAGGTGGCCATGAAGGCAGGTGCAGACTGAGGACTGCTAATACCCCCAGAAGGGAGGAGAATAGAGCAGGGGTACAGCCGGAGCAACATGGGTCCCAGACAGCACAGCAGTGCAGGCAACAGGTGGAACAACAACTGCAGAGGTGCTCCATGGCTAGGACAGAACTAATTCCTGGAGCGACCAGCAGGAGATGCCATGGTGGTGAGCACAACCCGTTACACACACCTTAATTTAAACCGATACATTCAGAAATTCCAGTTAAAAAGCATAAGGCACTTGTGGTAACTTTTTGGTGTGTATAAAGACCCAGTCCTGCAAACATTTATGCATGTGCTTAACTTTAATCTTGGTGAAGTCAGTAGGACTTCACACATTCTTAACATTTGGCACACATGAGTAAGAGTTTGCAGGATCATAGCCTAAATTTGGTGTTAGTAGTTTTACTTAAGACTAGACCAGGGGTTGGCAACCTTTCAGAAGTGGTGTGCCGAGTCTTCATTTATTCACTCTGATTTAAGGTTTCGTGTGCCAGTATTACGTTTTAACATTTTTAGAAGGTCTCTTTCTATAAGTCTATAATATATAACTAAACTATTGTTGTATGTAAAGTAAATAAGGTTTTTAAAATGTTTAAGAAGCTTCATTTAAAATTAAATTAAAATGCAGAGACCCCTGGAATGGTGGCCAGGACCGAGGCCATGTGAGTGCCACTGAAAATCAGCTCATGCCGCCTTTGGCACGTCTGCCATAGGTTGCCTACCCCTGGAATAGACTGAGGGTACGTCTTCACTACTCGCCGTATCGGTGGGTAGCAATCGATTTATCCGGGATCGATATATTGCGTCTCATTAAGACGCGATATATCGATCCCCGAACGCGCTCACCGTCGACTCCGGAACTCCACCAGAGTGAGCGGCGGTAGCGCAGTCGACGGGGGAGCTGCGGCCGTTGATCCCACGCCATGTGGACCCCAGGTAATTCGCTCTAAGATACTTCGACTTCAGCTACGCGAAACGTATCTTAGATCGATTCCCCCCCCCCTCCCCCCCCCCCAGTGTAGACCAGCCCTGAGACCTAAATATAGCCCTGTGTAATTTGTGGGATTTAGACATGCCATGCCAGAAGCAGCCCTGGGAAATGGCTTTCTGAGTCTCAATTCCTTTTATGGTTCACCCTTAGCCCAGAATGGAAGTAAGATAGTGCAGTTTACTTCCTCTCACCAGCTCAGTTTTACTTCCTGACTTGTTGGAAGGCAGAGCCAAGGCTCTGGTCATTCCATGCTCCTCTCCATCCATTTCCCACCTACTAGTTTGTGAAGGGTGTATGTAGTAATGCTAGGAAAACAGTTTTCCCACTGGTGCCGATTGTGGTGCTCTCAAGCACAAAGGAGGTTGAGACTTCTACTCCCATGAACTGTGAAGGTAAGTGATTTCGACAATGCAAGTTCAGTGTCCTTTTATAGCCAAAATTATCAATCTCAAAACTGCCATTGACTTAAGTAGTGCAGTTTTAGGTGGATCATAAAGTGATATGTTGTTAGGAAAGCAAAGACTATAAATTTGTCCTGATCATATTTTTATTACATATTTTACATTGTATTTTATATTTTTCAGGTTCTAGTCAGAGCACTGTTAGTAAATAATTAACAAAATATTGGAGTGATGGTGCTGAGAAGTTTTAAGACTCAAATGACTTACAGTTTTCTTAATTTCTCATGTAAGATGCAAATACAAAGTGAAATGATCATGCTGCTTTTCTGATGGCATCTTTTTAATGTAATGTTGTTTGATACAGTAGGACATATGAGATCAGGGCCGGCTTTAGGAAGTGC
This sequence comes from Terrapene triunguis, assembly GCF_002925995.2. Taxonomy (NCBI): domain Eukaryota; kingdom Metazoa; phylum Chordata; order Testudines; family Emydidae; genus Terrapene; species Terrapene triunguis. The sequence goes on from NW_020664413.1 coordinate 46,950,292, forward strand.
GGGGCCCAATTCGAACATTTTCGGTGGGGCCCTGGCAGGGATGACTAAAAAAAAAAAAAACCATGTAAAAAATTAAATTAATTAATAATATATGGAGATATCCTATCTCATAGAGCTGGAATGGACCCTGAAAGGTCATCAAGTCCAGCCCCCTGCCTTCACTAGCAGAACCCAGTACTGATTTTGCCCTAGATCCCTAGATGGCCCCCTCAAGGATTGAACTCATAACCCTGGGTTTAGCAGGTCAATGCTCAAACCACTGAGCTATCCCTCCCCCTTTCATTTCTTCCATGTATTATTTACTTTCCGTAGCTATATAAATAATAACAAAATTATATATTGCGTACATTGCGTAATGTATGTGGATGTATGTTAACCCTACTTAAAGTTCTTTTTTAAAAAGATGGGCCTGAACTAGAAATGAGCTCCGTTTCACATGTGTGGGTCCCCGCCACTCCCTGGGGGTGTGGCATGTGCACATGTGTGGGTCCCAGCTGCTCCCTGCCCCCCTAATTGAAACAGGTGTGCAGGGTTACTGCCCTGGGAACTGCAGGGCACCAGTGGACATGGGGCTGGCTGGAGGCAGGGCAGGGGCTGACTGGAGGTAGGGTCTGGCTGCAGGCAGGGCAGGGGGTGCAGGCCTGGCTGGAGACAGGGGCTGGCTGCGGACAGGGTGGCGGGTACTCACGGGGAGAGCGTCTCGGAGCAGCCCGAACAGCAGGATGCAGCCCAGGCCCAGCAGAGCAGCCGGGGACCCACCAGGCAGCAGCAGGAGCCCCAGGGCCAGGGGTCCGAGGAGCAGCAACAGGGCCAGGAGGTGACCCACATGGCTCCCGCAGCACAGCACCCCCGGCGGCCAGAGGAGGAATTACATGCTTCCCGGCCAGAGCCCATCAAAGCCGCAGCGTGCCCCCCTCCCCACTCCCCCCTCAGGGAAGCCGGTTAACAAGCGGTTCTAAAACTGCTTTAAAATTTAACAACCGGTTCATGCGAACCGGCTCCAGCTCACCACTGGCTGAGGGGGGTCAGAGCCAGCCCCCAGCCCACCCTGTACGGTAAGTGCCCCCTCCTCCTCCCTCCTGGAGACAGGGGCTGGTGCGGGCAGGGCAGGGGGTGTGGGGTTGGAGGTAGGGCAGGGGGTGCAGCAGGGGCTGGCTGCGGGCAGGGGGTGTGGGGCTGGCTGGAGACAGGGGCAGGGTGGGGCTGGTGCGGGCAGGACAGGGGGTAGCAGCAGCAGCCTGGGGCTCGGGGGCTATTTAAAGGGCCCGGAGCTCCCCTGCTTCTACCTTCCCGGCCCTTCAAATAGCCACCGGAGCCCTGGGAAAGCGGCAGGGCTCCCGCGTCTATTTAAAGGATGGGGCGGCAGAGGCAGCTGGAGCCCTGGCCCTTTAAATAGCCCCCGGAGCCCCCGCTACCTCAGGGCTCTGGGGGCTATTTAAAGGGCCCGGGCAGGGCCGGCTTTAAGCCGATTCAACCAATTCTCCTCTTTAGGGCGCAGGGCCCTCTTAGGCGCGGGGCCCGATTCAGGGGAATTGGTTGAATTGGCCTAAAGCAGGCCCTGTATGAGATCGCTAGGCCAGATCACTGCTCCCCTGGTGGTAAAAGCTACATGAGGAGGCTATATGGCAGGAAAAACCAAAGATTTTCCTCCAAAGATCCCACCCAAGTTGTTCCGTTGTTACTGCATGGTTTGATGGAACCATGATACAAGTGCTTCCTCTAGCTGGGGTTTCCCCTGAGACTCCATTTTACAGGGTTTCTCTTGCACAGGGTCGTGGTCTAAGCTGTATTTATACATACTAAGTGCTCCTCCAATTACAGTTTGGTTCAATGGTTCACAGCACCCCCACTATACAAATTGTTTCAGCACCCCTGACTTAGCTTCTCCGGGCCTTTGTTCCCCAATGTAAAATAGGGGCAATGTTTCCTTTTTCCCCACTCTTTGTTCACCTTGTCTGTTCAGGTTGTAACTTCTTAGGGGCAGGGGTTATCTCTCACTATGTATCTACTGTGTCTAGAGCAATGGGCCCTGATCTTGGTTAGGTCTGCTAGGTGTTACCCAAAATTTATCATATTTGTATTACAGTATAGGTTTTTGTCAAACAAATCCACAAAAACAGCCAATGATTTCTGTGGACTCTTGAGAACTAGGCAGTAGGTTCTAAATTAATAAGCGGATACCAGTTCAGTAGACCTCTCTAGCTACATTCTTTCCATGCAGTTTTACAAGCCAAAATAAATAAACCAAAAAAGTACATAGCTTAGACTTTGATGCAGTGCCTCTCTCTCTCTCTCACACACACACACACACACACACACAGAGCACTGCACAGAGCACTGCACAGAACTATGAAATACTACAGATGCGGTGTTGTTAACATGCAGGATATTATTACAAGTGCAGTAATTTTGGGCCTATTTTACAATCTCCCTATTTGTGATATTGCGAGAGAACTCAGGCAGCTCAGGAATTTTGCCCAAATTTTGTAGTTACGTTCCTTCAGCCGCTAGAGGCCTCTGTGCTACTTGTGCTCCAGCCAGGCAGCCATAGCTGTTGCCTGCAGTCCAGGTGCGTTCCTGTGCTCTGAGAGGGGTGGAGTTCTGGAGCAGGTGCAGCAGAGCAGAGCTGCCTCTTCCCTGCCAGCTGGGCAGCAGTGCTTTCACCCTCACCATCACAGTGCAGGAAGGGGGAGTTCATGTAAGTAAAAGGCCAGGAGGAGCCATCTCCTCTGCAGGCTGGAGACAAGGGGTGACTGCTTGGGGTACTGAAGGGTCATGAGACCTATAGGGTCATGCCTATAGCATAATATCATGCAACCATTTAAAATTTTTTACAGGAGGTGTCATCTCTTAGAGAGTGTTTGTTACAGTTTGTACATTTTTAAAAAAACCTAGTTCTCGAATAGAGATAATAGTTGTAGCATATATCTACTTCACTGTGAAAGACTTAGATCTCATGTTGTAAGTTAATACTATGTTGAGTAATGAGTCTAGGATTTCCATGTGTAACAAATTTGACAGGGCATTTTTTGTAAATCTACATATACAATGTTTTCATTTATTTCACAGCATGCAATACCTTGAGTCATCACTTCTGTTTTACTGTTGGCTGGTAGGGGATTTCCACTTCTTTGTAATGATAGTTTTGGCACATCAGAATACTATTAATAGGAGTTTTGTGGTTTCTTTAATGATGGCCGATTTTCTGGAATTATGCTCATTAGTACTAATTTTGGATCCAATTGCAATTTGTCTTCCGTTTCCAGTACATTATTGACTACTTGAGGAATGTCTTTCCAACTTTTTTACAATTGCACATAATGGTCTAGATTCTCTACTCAGGGCTTTGCTCAGTTCAGGAGACGTGAGGGCCAGGGATACTTAGAGCCAGGTCCAGCTCTTGGTTCTAGGGGCCAGCTAGGTTGCGCCATCAATCAAAGGTGCTGGAAATAAGGGTGTGGGGGGTGCTGCCGCATCCCCTGGCTTGAAGTGGTTTCCATCATATACAGGGTTTACAGTTTTGTTCAATGGCTCTCAGCACCTCCACTATAAAAATTGTTCCGATAGCTGTGCCATCAATGTATGATCCTCAATGAATCCTACATCAGTGGAGGATTAGTGGAACTGAACACCGCTCCACCATGCTCCCCTTACCCCGCCCAACATGCCCCCTATCCTGGAAAGAGAGTTGAAGGCAGAGGCTCAGGGCCAGCAGCATCACAGATGCACCAATGGAGAGTTCCCCCTACTCTCCTGCAACAAATGCTCAGAAGATTGTGGCCCCTTTACACCACCTCACTGGCACAAAGGAGCTGTGCCCCATCTTGGGAGTCTGTCCCATTGTGGGTGAGGTCTCTGTCTTCAGTGTCACCTCCAGTGTTTCTAAAGTCGGTAACAGTAGTAGCATTTGCTCATTTTGACTTATTGAGTGTGGATAGTGTGCTTGATGGTTTACAAATCACAAGGAAAATGGTCCCTTCCTTATTGCACTTGCAATCTAAGACCACGAACCTGAACTCCTAAAAATCAATGGCCAAATTACGAGTGACTTCAATTTGTGCAGGATTTGGCCCTAAATGACTCCATCTTTAATGGACTGGTCCACAGATATCTTACCAAGCTTCTGACATACCTGGAACAGTCCAATGGGCTTGCACTGGACTGGGATTCAGGAGACCTTGGTTATATTCCCTGCACTCTGCCTACTGAGCGACCTTGGCCAGATCACTTCATCTCTCTGTGGCTCACTTCCTGCATCTGTAAAGTAGAGATAACGATACTTGTCTTCCTCTGTAAAGCACTTGGAGATCTCTGGGGAAAAAGCCCTATTTAAGAGCTAAGCATCGTAGCTATTACTATTCCTGCTGAGATCAGAGGAGGTAGGGCTTTTGGTCATGTGGACAATACTGCACATGAGAGTTTCCTCCACTGGACTCAGAGGTTCTCCTGGCCACTGTCCTAGCTCTTGGACTGAGGGGTGCAAGGACTTTCCCTTTTGCTGGCTGTCTGGTGCTGCTGTTCCAGGGGAAAGATCCTGATCCTGGCAACAGGCCAGTAAACCTAACTTCAATTCCAGAATGTATATACAAATGAATTTCATTCTGTGATTCAAAAGGTGCCAGAGAGATATAGTAATCTGTCAGCATTAAATGTCTTTTTGGAGTTTAACTAAGGTCAACACTAGTAATCTCTGCTTTTTCCAGCCCTTTTAAGAGCCCAAATAGCACAGAGATGAAAAATCTTCATTCAGCTATTTTTATTTCCCTTTTCCAGCATTAAAATCGATGGGATGAGGCCTTTTGTACTTACTTCTCCATGGGTGGATGGGGCAATTAACAAAGCTTTTGTCCTGTAATGGCCCACTTCATTTTGATAGTCCTCTGGGATGGGTGGGGGGAGCCACTCTTCCTGTCTGAGTTCAAGTTCAGAGCAGGCACTTTTACAATAATAAAACAAACATATTTTACTTTGTAGCATGGAATTGAGACACACGTGAGATTAGTGCATGCAGCAAGTTACAAGCATTTCATGGAATTTAAACACTAAATAAATTCTTATAAGACTAATACCTATTTTGAACAAAACTAACATACAGCTGCTTTGGTTTCCAGCTATGAGTCTGTCAGTTCTTAAATAATGCCTATGGCCTCGGCCAGACCTGGCACTTGGTTTACCAGGGCCCACCCACCTCCCTCTATGGCTTCAAGGAGGGAAAAACCTCCTTTGAGGCACTCCAGGCTCCCCCAAAAAGTGAAATCATGTAAAAAGTGAGCTTTAAAATGCCAGTACAGACAATGGTCTTGAATAGAAGGAAGAGACAACACAAATAAGACCAACACATGATCTGAAATGCTGGTAGGGACAATACAGCTAGAAAGAAAATGAGACAAATGATCAGTAAAAACATAATAATGGTTCAAAAAGGCCATAGAGAAAGAACTGCCACTAGTACTCAACCAGCTGTATTGCTGTGCGTAAGAGTGAAAATGTTTCCACACATCAGTCAGGTAAGAAGCCTGTAAAAGAGGTGCAAGTCACTGAGCAGACAGTGGATGTGGTCCTAAATGATTCCTATCCAGTCCCTCATTCAGAGTACAATTAGTCACCCCCCAAAATTAAAATATCACTTACCAAACAATTTGCCAAACGACCTTCCAAAATCTGAAAAACTCACACCCTGTCTTTCCCTATAGCAGGACCATAGACATTAATACAGAAAAGATGATGTTACTCAAAGGTAGCTTGAACTGTCAATAAATGTCCTGGAAAACTTCATGCACAACCACCAAATCTGGCTTCACTCTGTCTGTAAAGAGAAAGGCGCAACCCCTGCACTTGGAGTGGAACCATGACTCCAAAAAACCCCAGTAAGTTAGTGGCTTTGGTTGCCTGCATAGATGTGCATCTCTTGCAAAAATGAAATGTGCAGCTTTTTCTGGGACAGGTATTTAAAAAAAAAATCCCTCTCTTTTTGAATGTTCCTGCACCCATTCACATTCGGAGAACTGCATAGAAAATTATTCATCAGACCAGAACTCATCAGAAAAAATAAGAAAAAGATGAACACAGGGGAAACCCTGCCCCCCCATAAAACCATGAAATTCTCCTATATCCATTAATTTCCAACATTTCCATTGCTCAAAGAGACATATGCTTTGACCATCAGGTTTCCCCCCCTCCCTCCCAAATCTCTACCGCTTCTGTTTGTCAAACTCAGATACAGAGACACATCTCATAGTATTCTGAGCAGACAACAAAACCAGATTAAAGTCAAGAAACCAGTTTTCTCACCTCTAATCTAAGTTTTGCCTTAAGGCTTGTCTACATGTACAGCGCTGCAGTGGCACTGGTGTTTTAGTGAAGATGCTACTGTGCTAACGGGAGAGCTTCTCCCATCAGTGAAGTTAAACCACCTCCGCCAGAGGTGGTAGTTATGTCAATGGGAGAAGCTCTCCTGTCAACATAGTGTGGTCTACACTGGGGATTAGGTCGGTATAACTACATCACCCAATGGTGTGGATTTTTCACACCCCTGAGTAACGTAGTAGTCTGGTCTTTGGCTCATCCAGAGACTAACCAATAGCATCCAGGGTATACTCCCCCCTCAGAGCATTCAGGACCCAGAGAATCTGTGAGTTCGTCATCCCACACACACAGACTCAGGGTAACTGCTGAACTCAAGGGGGAAACCTCAGAGAGACTGGAGGGAGAGGTTACTGGGACCGAAAAGGCAAAACTAATACCTGAGAATTTTCCATGACCCCAACCGAAGAACCACTGTGAGAATCACCTTCAATAGCATGCTTCCCAACTGCGCTGACCAAACTAGCCCGTTTCTCAGCACCCTGAGAAATTGGAGCCCCTTCTGCCTTCCATGGCTGTCTTTTACTTTGGGGCTTTGCCAGCAAGCCAGAATCACAGTCAGGCTGAGGCTGAGAGGCCTCTTAGTCAGCATCCACAGATCCAGTAATGCCCTCTCCCCCAGGTTGTAAAGGGGGCACTAAATCCCCAGAACTAACAAGCCCAGAGACATCTGGAGCCTGTTGGGACCTCATCTCTGCTACAGCCACCCCACCCAGTGCTTCACTCTCAGAAACCCCCATATGCCCAGGCAGAGGGTCACCATTCCTATGGGCAGCCTGCCTCTTTTTGGGGCAGTGATTAACCAAATGTGTCAGACTCCCACAAGGAAAACAGGCCATGTCCTCAGTGGCAACAAACACAGTGTAGTAACACTTCCCAGTCCTATACTTAGGGGAACTTTTAAAATGTTGGAAGCATTGTTTAATATCACACAAACCTGCCTATGAACGGACAAAACATGCCGAATCTCTGGGGCTTTACAGCCCAAAGGAATCCTCCTATTAGGGCTAGTGATCTTACCATAACTCGCCAGGTCTCTAGCTAGCTGCTCATTTTCTAAAAAAGGGAGAAACATTAGAAATAGTGACTTTAACAGCAGGGGCATTAGAGCAGAGGTGGGCAACCTGCAGCCCATCAGGGCAAGCTGCTGGCGGGCCGCTGGACCGTCTGTTTACATTTGCACGGCTGCCTGCAGATCCCAGTGGCTGTGGTTCGCTGTTCCCGGCCAATAGGAGCTGCGGGAAGTGGCACGGGCTTAGAAGAATGAGACATTGTCTAAGGGCAGGTCTACACTTACTTCCTGGTCCGGCCGTAAGCAATCAATCTTCTGGGATCGATTTATCGCGTCTTGTCTAGACGTTCAGTTATTAACGTAGCTGAATTTGCGTACCTTAGTTCGAAGTGGGGGATTAGTGTGGACCAGGCCTAAATGAAGGTTTTTAGCCACCAGTATAACTACACTGACATAGGTCACCTGGTGCAAGCCCCTAGTGTAGACATGCTGCACTGTGGAAAGCATGGTTGCATCAGTGCTGCTTACCCTGGTTTCAAAGTGCGGGAAGCATCACCAGTGCAAGTCATGATTTACACAAGAGATCTGTACTAGAGCAGCTACAGTGGTATAACTGCTGTGGTGGCTCAAGGGCAGTGCTGATAATGCATTGAGTCAATAGAGGGGAAGCAGGGGAGGCTTGAGTGATTGAGGAGATAGAATTTGAGATGTGGTATAGTCAGAGGGACATGGAATGGGACTGGGAAGAGACTCTGGTCATGTGGTTTGAACTTGAACTCTGCAGGTTATTTGTTCCACACTCAGAAAAAGGAAGTTGGAGGGAATCTTGGCTGGGTATGCAGGAAATATGACTGGTGTGTAGTTTTGCTTTTGCCACCCCGATGTAAGCAATTCTATGGACTAAATGCTAGATGAAGCTGAAAATGTCCATGTAAGCACCACACAGCTGGGATGTTTTTCTTATCGGAACAAGGTAAATCTCTGAACCTCTTGATCTTTCTCTATCACTAGTTCACAGAAAGTGATATGCAGCCTTTCCATTTCCTAAATTTTAAGGGCCTAATTCTATAGCCCTTCCTCAATAGCATTCCCCCCCGCCCCTTTAAATAGCTTAACCCAGTTGTTACTCTACAAGGTCTATTAGAAAAGTGAAGCATATATAGATGAAAGCTGGAGAGAGAGGCTGTGAGGAAAAATGAGGTTTTCAAAGATGTCTGGTGGCTCTGCCCTTTCCCAGTTAAACCATTTTTTGGAAATGAATAAGAAGGAAAATAAAAAAACATCACAGGCTGTCAGACTTCCAGGGAACTTCTTAGTTAATCTCTTAAATTTTACTGTAAAAGGAATAAATGACCATTAAAATAGGCATTATCAACCACTATCACAAAGTTAATACAAGTTAACTAGTCTAGATATAATCTTCTAATCTAGAGATAGTAGGTACAACCTATTTTTATCTGCATTAGGTAAATCATACAGTAATATCATAGCAGATTACTTATGATTTTGAGTAGTAATATAGAAAAACATCAGGTTGTAGTGAGTTTTTGTTTCCGATCATATTTTCTATTAATATTTTTGTCTTCCTATATTCTCTACAAAGAATTAAAAAGTGAAGATGTTTTCAGTCATGAGGTTTAGGAGTAATGTTTATATTCTGGAACTGTTGGTCTTCCTTTTGAGCATGCTGCTGCCTTTCTGATTCTGGATCTTCCTATTTATGATTTTCCTTCTAATGGAGTGGTGAGTAAGTGGTTTGTTTGTGAATTGCTCTTTTATGCCTCTTGAAGGAAATCAAATTTGAAATTCTGATTAGACTGAAGTGATTAAAATCTCTTTATTGACATATCATGTAATGAAACTAATTCACTTTTGCTGAGTTCCTCTTGTATTATGTAGCAGGTGTTTCAGCAAACTAAAAGGTAGATTAGTTCCTCAGGCCACGGCTAATTCTGTTAGCTCAGATAAGGATTTTGAGTCTTCTTGTAACAGGCGCCTCATTTTGTTCCTTTGCTGTGCTCTGGCCCTAAAATAGTATATTTTTATTATGATTCTGTGTACTCTGCTTGCCGGCTACCATGATTAGATTAAATCTCCCCGCTATGCAGTCAAGGTGGGTGTTGATAAGAGCCAGACCAGTGATTCACACATCTGTAGTGAGACTGTCTTTCTTTCCATCTGAAGCTGTCAGCATGGTAATAGGATGGTTAAAAATGCTAGGAGTTAATCAAAAATCTTCAGTTGATAATTACGTAGACAAGGCCTTATTTTGTGTTTCACAAGAGACTGTACTTTACAAAGATCTAGTGATAAGGGAAGATTTGCATATGTGCTTCAGGTGTGTACCTACAACAGCATCATTATGCACCCTGACTTAATTTGTTCCCGAGGATATGTACACTTCCATTGGTGCAACCTGGCTTGTCGGCCCATGCTGGTATTAAGTCCACCTGGAAAGGAGGTGCAGCTCCATCAGCTGGGGGCCTGTGGAGTCACAAATGAATTTTAAAACTGCTCTCATCCTACATAAGCCTTGGAGCAGAGCAGCACTGGCATGAATACCCCAGCTGACTCAGCTGTCCCTCTGAATGATGAGGTATATATCTTGCTTGCCAGGGGTGTTGTGAGTCAATGGAATGATTGGATTTTCTAAATTATGGCAGTGTTAGAGAGTACTTCTGGAGGTAAACATACATGAATACTACCGAAGAGATCGGATTTTGTATAACATCTCTTCTTAAATGACTTTCAATCTTCTACAATGCAGGATAATTAACCTGCATCAACATTTCAAAATTTATGGGGACACCTGAAGTGCCCCCCTGTCATTTTTTAAATCGATTTGGATTCTCCATCTTGGCAGAAACTACGGTGGTGATGAGCATCCAAGATGTGCCACTATATAGCTCCACACGAACACACATTTTTCTTGGCTGCCTTTGGATCTGCTTGGGAACAGCAACTCCTTAAGGATACATTTCTTCTGTTCCTATGTTTTGCTTTACTGAATCATGTGTCCACAAGATGATGTGATGACAGCCACCAACAGGGGTTGAGGTACCTCAAAAGGTAGTTTAGCGCCTAGCTCTGGGCTGGAGGGAGGTACCTACCTCTGCTTCAGAGTCATAGCTGTGAACCCTCTTCTGGAGTTAAGTGCTCAAGAGGGAAAGAGACACCACACCACATTATAGCCAATAGGTCAGTGGTTCGGGCACTCTCCTGGGATGTAGAAGACCTGTTTTCAAATCTCTACTCTGCCAGATTTGGAGTAGGGACTTGAACTTGGGTCTTCCATATCCCAGGTGAGTCCCTTAAACCTCAGGCTGGGTGGGTCCCTCTCAATCTGTCCTGTTGAAGCTGTTCCACTTTGTGTAACTAAATATTGGTTGGACGATGGAATTGAACCCATTGCTCCCAAAATCTAGGCGAGTGTCCTCACAACCAGGCTATAAAGTCACTCTCTCACTTTCTGGCCCCATTGATATTTAATTATTTTAAGTCCCTTAGTCTATCTATCCTTTTGTGTTTTAGAAGTTTACAAGAGGTATGCACGAATGCTTCCACTATAATACTATGCACTCCTTAATGCCCTCCTTGTGCTTCAGAAAATCAGCAAAAATATTACTTCTGTGTTGCTTATCAACCAAATGGAAAGTAGCATAGTTGTAAAAATGTATTGTTATTTTGTTGACTTGTCCCAAAAGGCACAGCATTTTCTACATCTCAGTGTCTGAGTGGGCCTGAATGTCATCTTTCACTATCATGGCCACTTTCCCTATAGTTTGCTATTTTAGTCCTTTGTAGCCTCTGAGAAAAACAAAGGAAAAAAACCTGTTTTAATAAAAGCCTGTATATGTCTTTTGCTTTTGCAGTTTCCCAGCAGAACAACTCCTCATTAGACAGGAAGGGCACTGCCCAAGAATTCATTCTAAATAATATTCTATTCAACTGCACATTGAAAATTTCTACAAAGAATCAGGCCTCCTGGTTTGAGATCACAAAATAAATATTTCCCTAGGGAGAATAGCGGGAAATGACATAACCATTTAAGAAGACAGAAGGTTTTGCCCTATTATATGTACACCATTTTTGAGAAGGTGTCCCTCTCCCCCCCCCACCCCCCCGTTATGCTGTTCATTTGAGGACCATCCTCTCCTCAGGGGGATATTACTTACTTCAGATGCATAACTTTCAGAAAAGTCATGGGAAAGGCAGAGATGGCCAAACCAGGAAAGTCACTCACTTTGACAGCTGCATCTTGACAGTGGTCTCATAATAAATGAACTTCATTAGTAACACAAATATGCTGTATATATTCCTTAATGATTGTAAAACTCCCCTTTCAGATTGGGGGTTGCCCTCTGCTTGAACATCTCTCACAAGGTCATCACTTCCTCCAGGTGCCAAGAAGGGATTGGGCTCACTGTGGAAGTGGCTCTTTCCAGCATAGTTGCACATCATTATTGTCCCTTTCTGCACAGATTCTCCTTAGCACTAAGTGGGCCACACTGAATCCAATGTCCCTATTTATTCTGGCAGCCATCTGAAAAATTCTTTGTAGAGGCTCTTCTCTATCTGGGGATTTCTTTAAATATTTGGGAAAGATCTCTGACTGAAGACTTTGCTGAGCTCACTCCAGACATAAGGGAAGAAACCGTCATCTCAAACTAGGTCACTCCGGGTATGAATAAGAAAAGAGATTTCATTACTTCACCAATACCGTGGAAATGATGGTTCTTGATGAGCTGAAAAAATGGGGAGTAGTTTCTCCTTTCTGCTGTAATTATTGGATTGTCAGTCTCAGACACCACAGATCCTTCCCCCACTCACCCACACATACACTCCAGCCACTTAATGCCATATAAAGGGGCCCTAAAAGCCCTGGTTTCAGTTGTGGTGGAATTCCCCCAGGAGAAGCACTGTGGAAAACAGCCATAAGGCTACCTTCCAGTGACCCTTTTGCCAACCCAGGTGTAAGGAGTGTGCAGGGGCAAGGCTGCAGGTAGGAGGGATGTGTTGAGGGCAGGCCCACACAGCACTGTGGAGATTCCAGGCAGTGCTAATGGTCATTGTTTGTATTCAGAAAGCTATTTCTGCATGTTTAATATATAAACATAGGTATAAAAGCTAGAGGTGTGTTGTTGGTTTTTTTAAAATAAAACATTAAACAATCACTTGACACAGGCTGGAAAATTCTAAGAGGAACTAAGAGGAATTGCATAAATTAGGCTGCAGTTTTTACCATTAGTTGGTTCCTGGGGAGACATCCTGATAATGGGGCAGAAGAACTTTAGCCCCTGTAAGGTCACTTTGCACCACTAGAATAGCACAAAATGACATTAAAGCTGCCCTAAAGGTTCAGCTGAGGATTTCCCCAGTGTGGATGACATAAAGCCAGGATAGTTTTATACCACCCATTCCATTGTACCTTCACATAGGGGTCACATAATGGCTTTCTGGAGGCCAGGGTGGGGGGCGTGCTGCAGGGGGAACAGGTAGTGTGATGAACATCTCTAATCCTTGGCTGGTGGAATGGTACTTGATGGTCAATATTGTATTTATCTTAAGACACAGTGCTTCAGGAATAAAGACGAGGTGAAATTCACAATGGGTCCTAAAGCAAAGGCACTCAGACATACAACACACACACAATATTATTGTCACTGCGGTATGATCCATTTCCCCTTGGAATCTCTGCTATTAAGTTTGGAAGAAATCATTTGGAATGTAGTTAATCTGAATTAATTCTCTCTAGTTCCAATGGGCGAAAGGTTTTTGGAACTCATTCTGAATGCAATCTCATTTGCAAGAATAACATACTGCACACTCTATGAAACAAACTTCAACTTGAAGGTTTGTTCGCTTTCTGTTCCTCAGTCACAAGAGGGAGTCAGAGTTCTTTGTAATTTATAAAAGCTGATGTTCTATTTCAATATAGGGTAATATTTAAAAAAAAATTACAAAAACACCTCTAGACTTGATATTAAAGGATTGTATTTTTAAATAAAGAGAGGATAAAGTTGTCCATTGAAATGTTCTGGTCCAAACAACTGGCAAAACAAACAAACAAAAAAAAATCATTAGTTTGAAAAACAGGTATTTATGATATATATATAATATGTATCATTTTATTCCATGTTATCCTACTTTTTATTTTATATTTTGCACTCTATTATATAATTAGAAAATAATAACTTGTGTGTCTGCATCAAGGTTTACTGAGCATGATCACCCTCCATCTTGCCTGGTGAAACCTTTGGCAAGGGAGTCAGAGGAGGAAATCTCTGTGAGGATTTCCTTGCAGATTTCCCCCGCTTCCCTCCCAAATCATTCCATGGGGGAACAGACCACAGGATCCAGCTCAAGGGACAGATGCTTAATTTGTGTAAATCATCAGTAGCTCAACTGAAGTCAATGGAGCTATGACCTTTTACGCTAGCTGAGGATCTTGCTCCTTACTCCTTGGGGTTTGCAGGAGGCCAGGGCCATCTCTGCGGCAGCTCCCGTCCATGATTTCTGATAAAATGACTCCAAAGTAACTGTGCTATTAGAGAGGGCTCAATAGAACTAATATAATCTCATACGGTATATAATCCAGTGATTTTTTCTGGGTAAACGCTGCAGGCTTCAGAAGGTTGGGAGGCCGTGTGTGTCCTGGGCTCATCCACTCACCACCCCTTCCTACCATGTGGGTCCAGCCCCTGTGGAGCATCCTCATGGGACTTAAGTAAAGATGGAACGGTAGCGCAAAATTGGCTGAGGCCCCCTTTCATAGGGGTATGGGGGGATTTGTGTGAGGATGGTTTCCTTTGCATGGGGGTCTGAGGAGTAGAGTTCCCCCATTTAGTGGAGGTTACATGATTACAAAGATCAAGTTAAACTCAGTCGTGAATGTTGTGGGATAAGAAAGGCTAAGCAGCTGAAGTCCTGTTTGTGGGGAAATTTAAATCTTTCTGATCTTTCTGGTTCTGGGAAGCACTTACTCATGGCTTTTTGAAGTGCTGCTTCTTAAACCCTTAATTCTTTTCAGAAAACTGTCCACAGAGTTGATTTGAGCCATTTTGTTTATATTTTTTGTAATGTTTTACATTGTGCAATGACTGCTCAGGAATATCACCAAGGTTGGACTTGTCCGGTAAAGCTCAGAAAATGCAAAAAAAAAAAAAAAAAAATTCCAAGTTGCATATGTCTGGCAGCAATTCAAGCCTTGTAAATCTTGAGAGGGGCCCCTTGAAGCTCTTTCCCATCTACCATCTATGAAAGGCTTTGGAGAGTGATCTTTCTGGATTCTCATTTTATGGCTTAAATGCTCTCAGAGGCTACATGCACCTAAGCTTTGCTAGGATAATAATTAAGCACAGTCTTTTAGAAGACAGAAGTGGTTCTCAAGGCAACAGCAAATCTACTTCAGAAAAACATCACCCTCTATGATGAATGAAGTCAGGCAAGAATCACTTCAGCATAATGGTAACTCGCTGTATATGAAGCCCTAATGGACAGGATGCATCCTTCATGAAGAACAGTTTTTACATAGGTCCATTTTTAACTCTTAAAAAGGAACGTTTATTTTCCTTAAGCTCTGTTAAATTTATCTTGATTTTTCTGTTGAAAACCTCAAATTTAAAAAAAGGAGAAACTGAAAAATCCATGAATGTAGCATTAGTAAAAAGAGCCCACACTTCTCTAACTGATTTTGTTTTAGAATCAGTTGAGAACTAGAGAAAGACTATGTCCTTATTCTCTCATACTATTGTTCTTAAAGGTACAGCAATGCTCACAAATCCAATGTAGGGGATCATAAAAGCATTGCCACAGTTCATGAGTTACAGCTCAATCTGTATTAGATTCTGGGAATGTTGAACAAAGGTCAACACAAGTTTCATTGCCCGTCCCCTTTGTATTTTCCCACACTTGTCTTTTTCCCACACTTGCATAACTCCATATAATTTTTGCTTATTAAAATATGTAGCCACTGTGGTTTGTTTAAAATATGAATGACACAGTGAGTATCTGTGGAATGGTATTATTGCTTCTACCCTAAAAAAACGATCACATTACTAGAAATACTGGAATTCTAAATCTTCTTCCTCTTGCCACTGTGAACTCTGTGTTAAAATAGGGACACACTCTTTCTAAATCCAGCAACATCTTCACTTAAAATTTTGATTGAAGTAGAATCCAGTGAAGATTTTGTTATAGATTCCTTTTCAGCAATGACATTTCTTTAGGAAATAGCTAAAGTTGGAATGACATTTTACAGCACAGATTTTTGGCTTCATGTGACCTGCAGTGCAAAACTGTATAGTAGGTGTAATCTACAATACAAGAGTGGTTTTGTACAAAACCATATGCCTTTTGCTGGCTAGCTATTTGTTGTGCTTGATCTTCATGTCACCTGGACTGAAACAAATATATTTATCTGAGCAACTAATAAAACTTAATTCATCTGGGTAGGGAGATATTGTTAGTAAGAATGGACACACAGATAAATGAGAATATTTCAAACTAAGTCTCTGATGATGCAGTTATTTAACGCACCAAATAGAACCTTTGTATCTTTTTTTAAAGTATTGGCAAGTTCAGTATCTCTATTGTGATGTAATAAAGGACTTCTATGCCCTTTAAATTTGTGCAAGCTTTTAAAACAGCTGCCAACATATAAAGTGCCTGTAGGTCACAGTCTTCCCATCATAAACTCTTTGCACCATACATCAGCTGTTCAAATAACGTACTTTGGCTTTTTGCTCCCCTGCTGAGAAGTCAGTTCATGAGCCCAAGGAAGGAGGTGCTAAATTTCAGGCAGAAAATACTTATTTTGCAAAATCTTCCTCACAGTGATGTTAGTTTTTTTTCTGATTATCTAAAAGATTAAACTAATTCCAAACTTAAAAGAAGGAAGGGCAATTCCTTTCTTCTTCTGTCTCTGGAAATGTGTGTGCTCATGTCACTCATTTTGACCAATTTAATCTTTTTAATGTAGTGAGTTGAGGGCCTTTTTTGCCCACTGTAGTAGTTTTACCCTGTGAATAGTCCCATTGATGTCAGTGGGACAAGGTGCAATTTAGCATGAGTAAAAGTGATAGAGCTATCCCATGAGCTATTCCCCCTACCATTCTGTTAGTTTCTTGATGTTGAATCTCCAGTAAAACACATGTAGATGGGTAGTATTTAGGCAACGTGCCATGTTGATCTCATGTAATCCATCTACCATCAATAGGAAAAATCTGGGTGTTGGATAAATTCCAATATGAGCAGTGCTAACCCTTGTGAATTGGATACTTGAGCAATTTTTAATGAGGTCTGGGTTGGTTAGCTTTGAGACACTGTTTACAATATCACAATGCTAATAATTTGCATTGATGACATTTAACAGTTTATCCCATGATCTTAAATGCCCTATGGGAGCATGATTCCAGTAAAACAAACTATATAGTCCAAGGGGCATAATGTACATTGCACAAACTCTGATTCTGTGTGAATGACCTAAATTAAAGCAGGATAGTCAATGAACATGCATGAAGTTTAGTAGACTCCAGCAGGGAGAAATGCATGTCTGTATGCAACAATTTCTGTTAGCTTGCTTTTTCAGTTTTCTTTGGTTATGTTGTTAAACTAATCAATCGTATCATGTATAACAAAGAAGGCTTAAAAATTCCCTTTGTATTTTTTATTTCTCTAAAGACAACAGTACCTCTAAGGGCTTGCCTAGAAATGGAGTTACTCTGGAATAGTGACAACAAGGAGTCTGGTTGCACCTTAAAGACTAACAGATTCATTTGGGCATAAGCTTTCGTGGGTAAAAACCTCACTTCTTCAGATGCATCTGAAGATGCGTCTGGAATAGTGGTTGAGTGTAGACAAGCCCAAATAAGTAACAAGTTGTTAGATATTGTTCATGCTACTTTGCCACAATATTTATTTACATATGTAAACACTGCACATTATTAATTAGGTTTATATGTTCAGTTTTGTCCTTAAATAAAGGGCTATCCCTCCAAGTCTGCCTGTTTGTTTCCGTTCTCCCCACTTAGGATTTCTCAATAGGATTAGGGCTCTCATACGGTAGTTTCTTTGCTTTTACACACCACCAGTTGGAAACCAGCAGATGGAAACCCTCATCTTTTTGCAAATTTAACTCTAATTATGTAAACATCATATGCTATTTAATAGCTATAATTTAATACACCTTAAGTAGCACTATTTTTGGAGCAACTTACATTTTCTAATGGATCTATTGTAAGGATATTGTTTACAGTGAACCATTCCCACAGGAAATTTTATTAATCAGCGTAATTGGATGCTTCACTGTGAAAATACATAGTCAACACTTTGCTAAGTTAATGATTATTTTGTAGCAAATCTCATCACCTGCTTTTATTATCGGAAACCAGCATCCATAATCAGGTTAGAGGTGCATAACGCTTGTGTCAGTTTAAAGTTCAGATGTTAGATACACTGGCATAAGCCATATTTTCCTTCCTACCATAGAAATTGTGTGAGAAAGGGATTTGTGGTGCCATTTCTGGCACTTGCTTACTCATGTATTATCCTTGTAGGGGGCACACACCCTTAGAGTGTGGGAAACACATACTTTGAATAGAGGCTCAAGTGCAGTAATTATCTTTAATCTATAGGCCAATTTGTTTTCTGCTGACAGTTACTTTATGGAAGATGGAAAAATATAAATTAAACTTGGGAGAGGAAACTATAACACTTCTAGGAGAGGCTTTAGTGAGCAGCTGGGCTTTGTATTTATAAAGTACAACAAATGAGTGGGGCAATAAGAAGGGCAGAAGATATAGTATTAAGCAGTCAGAGAGGAGATGTACGTGTGGATCAAAACTACTGTTTACAGAGTGAGGAATTGCCATTCAGCTCCCTGCAAAAATCACACCATTGTCATTTTATTTTTCCAGTTACTGCTGCACTAACAGTTTATGGGAATATGTTTTCTACAAATGGGTAATCTTAATTTTCACCTTCCTGTCATGCTTCAGGTTCTCATCGTTACCATGCACTGAATTCTACTATAAATAGCAGTTTGCTAGTGGGCTTTCTTCATCTTGATGATTAATCGGTATCTCTGCCAAATCACTGAGGCATAGTAAACTAATTTAATTAGACTGATACAAGAGAATAGTCAGAGTCTGAAAACTGATTTTATTTAAATTCAGAGGCATCCTAGTAGGTTATTAAATGATCCTTAATTTATTTTGAGAGTCTCTGCTGGTAAAGAACAATGTGACACTTTTATAGACCCCTGACTACAGAAGCAATTGGTAATCTTTGCTATACTTCTGTATATCCATATGTGATATGAAGGATCTGTCTTTCTTGTTCTTTTTGACCATTTTTGACCATTTGGTCCAAAAATTGTAAGTGATGTTAACAAAGCATCTAAAATTGTGTTTCCATTTTGCATGCATGTTTTTTATGTGCGAATTTTGGATCCTACAACTCACGCTGGTGCATGTACAGTAACTCCTTGCTTAACGTTGTAGTTATGTTCCTGAAAAATGCTACTTTAAGCGAAACAATGTTAAGCGAATCCAATTTACCCATAAGAATTAATGTAAATAGGGGAGTTAGGTTCCAGGGAAATTTTTTTTGCCAGACAAAAGATTATATTTTTTATATATACACATACATAGACACAGTATAAGTTTTAAACAAACAATTTAATACTGTACACAGCAATGATGATTGTGAAGCTTGGTTTAGGTGGTGAAGTCAGAGGGCGGAAGAGGGTGGGATATTTCCCAGGGAATGCCTTACTGATAAATGATGAACTAGCACTTGGCTGGGCCCTCAAGGGTTAACACATTGTTGTTAATGTAGCCTCACACTCTACAAGGCAGCACAAATGTAGGGAGGGGAGACAGCATAGCAGAGAGAGACAGAGACACATACCGAGTGTGTGTGAGAGCGACTCGCATTGACCCTTTAAGTACGCTAACCCCACTCTAAGTACATTGCCCTTTTCAAGTAGATTAGCAACTTGAGACAGCTGCTGCTGCCAGCAAGCTCCCTCTGTCCTGAGCCCTGTTGTGTCCCCCCCGCTCTGTGGATAAGGTACAGGAGCAGGGGGAGGGGGACACCCTGACATTAGCACCCCTCTTTCCCCCTCCCCCCCGCACAGCAAGCTCCTGGGAGGCTCCTGGGAGCAGCGCCAAGGCAGAGGGCAGGAGCAGCACAAGGCAGTGGGGGGAGGGACAGCTGAACTGCCGGCAATTGTAACCTGCTAAGCAGCTGCCACACAGGAAACTTAGGGGAGCTGATAGAGGGGCTGCCTGTCCACCCTGGCTCCAAGCCCCCACCAGCTAGCTCCAACGGGCTGCTCTTTCTGCAAGCAGTGGACAAAGCAGGCGGCTGCCAAACAATGTTATAAGGGAGCATTGCACAACTTTAAACGAGCATGTTCTCTAATTGATCAGCGATGTAACAACGAAACAACATTAACCGGGATGACTTTAAGTGAAGAGTTACTGTATGTTTCATTTGCAGAAAGTGGGTAGACATTTACACAGTTTGCTCATGCAATTTGAATGGACATGTTTTGATTTTATTTATTTATTTATTTATTTTTGAACACCTAAATAGAGCTGGGTGAATAATGGATTTTTCAGCTCACTGGCAATTTAAAAAAATTGGAATTATTTTTTATTTGGGTTGAACCAAAATCTGTTTTTCAGTGACTTGAAATGTTGAAAAAATGTTGAGTAACAATGAGTCAAAATTAAACACTTCGTTTTGACCTGAAAAATTGTGTTTAGATTTCTAGGCATTTTTATGGAAACAAAGAAAAGAATGCATAAAACAGCTGGAGGTGGAGGAAGTGGTGGTGCTTGGTGGTACCTCCCTTGTAAGCTTTTGCCAAGTGGTTAGGATACTCACCTGGGATGTGAGACACTGGGATTCAATTTCCCCCTCATGTAAAATTGTGGGTTCAGACTTACAGGATGCTTTTGATAATCTGGATCTAGGGTTTTGTTGTTGTGGAGCTAGATTTTTCAAAGCTGGCCATTTAAATTTTAGGTGCTAAATATTCTCAAATGAATATTTGTACTGGGAAATATATCATTTCTGTGCACAAACACCCATTTGCATGGGCAAAGCTACATTTTGTGCGGGCAATGGGTGCACATGCATATGTTGCATTCACAAGTTTGTTGGTGACTTAGAAAATTTGGCCCATGTGTTTTTTGTGCCATCAATGTGTGTGGTAGGATTGATTGGAGCAGGCGCGCCAGAAGCTCCCTAGAAGGGTGGGGGGGACACAGGTGCCTGAACCATGGCCCCACCCTAGCTCCGCCCTTCTCCCAAGGCCCTGCCCTGACTCCATCGCTTCTTCTGAGGCCCCACCCCTGCTCTCTCCACCCGTCCCTCCATCACTCACCCTTAAGGCAGCTAAAAAGTGGAAGAGCACAGCACTCCCACTTTTAAAAGTGATGGGGCCATAGCTGCCTGCTCTCTCTCCCCCCCCCCCCCCCCCCCCCCCGTTCCGGCGCCCCTGGATTGGAATGAATAACTAACATGGATCTACAGCAAATCCTGAAATGCCCAGGCCCGGACCTTACTATTGCTAAAATGATTTAAGCAAAGTCATATTCAGCTATCTTGCAAAGCAGGCTTCAAAGGCTATTGTTTAACACAGTTACAAAATGCATTTAATATGTTGTAGTGTGGTCCTAAATCTAGTTAACTACTTTTGAAGTAACCATGTTACTTCACTTGAGAGATTTTTTTGGCCAATACTAAAGCTGGTAAAATTATTTAAAATTGAAAATCTGATACAGGCAGTATTGGCCCTTCTTCAGCAAGCTTAGGTACCTAACTTTAAGAATGTACGTAATCCTATTGATTTCAATGGGACTACTCATTTAAAGCTAGGCATGTGCATAAGTAGCATGCTGAATCCAAGCCAATGTACATTGTTGTCTCAGCAAGTCATCTTCTAATATAATACAAATTAAAACAACAGTGAATAAGTATTTCAATTTAGTACAGAAATCTTTGTAAATCAAAGCTTAATAAGATGACATGACACTTTAGAGTCATATGGATAAATTATGATTGTATTCAATTTAGTCTGTCGACTGAAAGAAAAGAATTGAGGAGCTTTGATATGGTTTGGGTAGATTTGTCCCCTCTCTATCATAAGAATGCTTTGTTTTGCTGCTGTTATTGTCATGTCCCACAATAATCATATCAGGCCATTAAGTTCAAGAATGAATTTGGCCACTCTTACAGGGTCCTTTGTTAGGGCTTGATCCAAGATGTCAAATCCAAAGAGTATCATTTTCCTTACAAAATTACATTCAAAAGCATGGCCAGGTGCTAAAGCCTGCTCCTGACACAACTTGTAGAGTGGATATATCTTGGTGCGATCTCTACTAATTTTCATTCCTGCTGTGTGCCCTGTCTGCAGTCTCATAATAGTGGATATTATTTTCTGAGATGCTCTGATATCGGTCAGATTATCTTTTATTTTTCAGCCATTTATTCTAGCTAATATTTTCATTCATAGGGCATCAGTATCCTCAACTGTTGTCATTCCTACCTGAGTTTCCAATCTTCCTACTTTAGCCAAATCATAAGCTACTTCCCCTATATACCAATGTACGATGGAATTCACTGAAAAGTCAGAGTGTTGCCTCACACTCTAAGCCTCCTTATGATTGATAATAGTGTTCTAATTTCTTTAAAAGGAACTGAGTTGACCCACAGGCAGAGTTTCTAACATCACAACATCCGCCTCTGTTTCTGCTGTTTATTTCTTTCAAAGCAGTGAGAATAGCTTTCATTTCAGCCATATAATTTGAGCTGATGTGTCCTGAATTAGTGTTCTTTCTTGTCTTGTGTCCA
This sequence comes from Terrapene triunguis, assembly GCF_002925995.2. NCBI lineage: Eukaryota > Metazoa > Chordata > Testudines > Emydidae > Terrapene > Terrapene triunguis. Next base: position 46,972,532 of record NW_020664413.1, read on the forward strand.
TTAGACCACTGGACGAAGACACCACAATCACCATTCTTGAAGGATTTGTCTGATGAACCATCAGTATATGCATGAATCTGTTTGCCTTGTGACTGATACTGTTGGAAGGTCTTTTCTATAATTTTCCTTAGTGTAGGCATGTCCGTGTGTTCCTCAGAGGAAAGTTCCAAAGTGGGAGAGGTTTACTAATGTAAGGTTCATGTGGAGGAATTAGTGGGCATACAAGCTTCTTCACACTCTCCACCTTCCTAACATCATAAATTACTTCCATGTCTTCTGTAGCCTTTATATGTTATACCAATAGAATAAAAACCAGCAGGATCTTATTAAGAGGGATAAGGCAAAGATGCCACATTTATTGTAAATATAATAAAGCAAAAGATAAAAGTAAACAACGTTGTTTGACCACTTATTCCTATCACTACTTATTCCTTATACACACACACACACACATATATATAGATTCATTCACACAATCATTCATTCAAGTTCTGTATAGGTGTTATAGTTACCAGCCTAGAAGTTGCTCATGCCAAGTTACTGGCCAGGTATCTTGGTTATGAGGATGGATCCAAGTCCGTGTCAGGTGCACCTGATGCTCCTGGAGGTTGGCAGCAGAACCAGAGACTCAAAGTCCTCAGTCTTTAGAGTCCATTCTTATAGGAATTGATTACTATGTTAGTCTATGGGAGCTGTTTCATCCTGCTGTTGCTGACTCAATCAGCAGATGGCACATTCCTGGTGGCTCCACACTGTCCAAAGTTTGTGTTTCTCATCCTTCCAGGTGATGGGGTGGATCCCAGTTTACCCTCCGGGGGTTGTCTGGTGATCTACTTGACACATTCTTCTGCCGATGGATACTCCCTTTCTAGGCTGACACCTCCCTAACCATTCATGTACATCAAGCATTCATCAACATACATTCCATATCTTAACCATATTTTAATTTACTGTCTCCACCACTTTCGGGGTGTGTGCTAATTCATTTGAGACTCCCAGCCCTTTAATCACAGAGGGTGGGGGGGGGGTCTGTTCCTAAGAGCCGTTGCTGTTACAATGAAGTGAAAGTCACTTAACGGCTTATAGCGTTTGTTTACCTTGTATCGGGGTGGTAACATAGTGTTCACTTCAAGAACAAAGTCAATTAACTTGTTTGTAAGTTTTACATAGTAATAAAGTATCTTTCACAGGACAGATACAATCAATGGTTTCTACAGACAGTAGCTTACAAGTTTACTTGGTGAAACTGTTGGATTTTAAAGTGTGGGGGAGCAATTATGGGGGGGTCACTGTCACTTGGGGGAATCACTGTTAGTACCTTCTTTAATATCCCTACATATACACTTTTTGAAACAAGACAATTGTTTCACCCTGAATAGACCTGAACAGTGATGACATTCAAAGACGCTTTCCATACTGAATTAGCTGTTCTTTTCTATGGTTCTCAAGAGGTTGAACATCATTCTTTTTCACAAATAAATTGCACTTGGAGTGGCTCTTACAACTCCAGTTATCATTTGAACTGGGGACAACTGCTCAACATCAGTTTTGGTAAGGTTACTGACAGCAGTGTGTGACCAGACAGATGAGGCATATTCATGTATTGGCAGTGGTGCAAGTGGAATCCATTTTTTACCGATACGAGGGGGGGCCCTCCACATGACTCCGCCCCACCCCCAGCCTGCTTTACCTATCCCCTCCCCATGATCCACCCCCCTTACCTGGGAATGGGGGGGGGACGACTCTGTCCTCCTCCTGCTGTGCCTTTGGAGCTGCAGCGGCGAAAGGAGCAGAATGTGGGGATGCCCCAGCCCTTCCACGCAGGGTCTCCTCTGTCTGTATAGCAGCAGCCCCGCCAGAGGCCAGGGCTGGGGACGGGGCTGGGCGCGGTACAGCAGCCATGCCGGAGGAGCTGCCGGGGTGGGGCCGCCTGGTGGCCCCACGTTCTGCTCCTTTCCCTGCTGTAGTTCCCGGGAGTGCCCTGTGGTTCAGGCTCTCCCGGGAACTGCAGTGGGGAAAGGAGCAGAACGCCGGTAGATTCTCTGGCAGCTGTACCCCCCCAGCCCTGTCCTCCGGTAGTGCTGCTGCTGGGAGCCGGAGAGACGCAGCTCCGGGAAAGGGCAGGGGGCAGGGCTGGAGTTCTGCTCCTTTCCCCACTGCAGTTGCTGGGAGAGCCCTGAACCACAGGGCTCTCCGAGGAACCACGGTGGGGAAAGGAGCAGAACATGGGGCCACCAGGCAGCCCCACGCCTGCAGCTCCTCTGGTGCGCCTGTACTTCCCCCAGACCTGTCCCCAGCTCTGTCCTCCAGCGGGGCTGCTGTACAGATGGAGAAGACCCTGCATGGAAGCGCTGAGGATGGTACAGCTGCACCGGAGGAGCTGCTGGCGTAGGGCCGCTGGGCAGCCCCACGTTTTGCTGCTCCTCTTTCCGGTACGCCATACCAGTTATAAGTATCTTGCTGGTATGGCGAACCAGACCATATCGCCCTACTTGCACTGCTGAGTATTGAGCAAACTATCAAACATTATGTTGAGATCAGTGTCCTACTGTATGAGCTTTCACTGCTGCTAGCAATACGTTGTGGAAGATTCAGTCTCTTCTTTGGTTTGGCTACCATCTTTATGACTTGTGGTCTGAACCTTAATTCTGTGTCCAAGGTCACTAAAAGGTATACTGGGTTCCTCTCAACACCAGTACCTTCTTCATCCAGTGTCAATTCTGGACGATACTGGAACCTCTTAAGGTGTGTGGTAAAGTTGGTGGACTTGGTTTTTGCTGGATTCAGCTGGAATTTATGCTCCTTTGATCCTCTATTTACAATTTCCAAGTCCTCATTAAATGCATTCTCCAATTCATTTGTTTCATGACCCATGATACCAAGCACAATATCGTCTACATATGTGTATACAGATGATTTCAAGCAGCCTGACAGTCCAGAGGTCTATAGCAGGAAAAGAAGAGGATTTACAACTTAGTCCCGAGGATCTCCCACTTCAAGTGGCCTTGTCTTTGAAAAAGTACCATTTAGTCTTATTGTAATTTTCCTATACTGCAGGAAGTCTCTTGTCCAGAACTATGTTTTGCAACAGTTTCCCATTTCATTGAATTTCACTAAGAGCATCTCATGACACACTATCAAATGCTGCAATAAGATCCAAATGGATGCCTATTGATGATTGTGGAGGTTTTCATTGAAATCAACCCATCTGCTAGCAGAAGGCCACCAGTAGGTCCATATTGGAGTACAAGGACCTGTATGCGATTTGGGTAGGTTCTGTCTTTCTTTTTCTTTTTTTTTTAACAGCCACATAGAAGACTTGATTGTACCATTCTTTCAATTTTCTTACAAATGTGTCTCGTTAAAGATAGCTACCTGGGGAAGAGGGATCCTTGCCGGTCTTAAAATGAGGAACAATAACTGCTGACTTCTGCTGTTTCAAGTACCTTCCCTTTTGTCCATGATTTGTTTGATGTTCAACAACCTGGCTTTAGCCTGCTTCCCAAAGTGCTTTATCATATGGCCAAAAATGACATTGAATACAGGGGATTTGCTGGGTTTGAGCTTCTCTGTTGCATCTTCTAGATCATGTATGAGAGAGATCTTTCTGAAGCGAGGGTACTCAGTTGGGTCTGTGTGCATGTTTTTAGATTCTCTTTGTCTTTACTCTTGAATAATTCATCTTGTGTGTTTTGCAACAGCTCCATTATTATCTTTTATATGTGGTGTAATCTTCAACCAGCATATTGACAGACTTTATCATCTAATGCCTCTATATCTCCATTTTCAGGATATTGGTGTTCTTTAGATTGAAAGCCTTAGTCTGTTTGTTCTCAGTTCACTTCAGTATCACCTATAATTCTTTTCTTTTGTGAAGATCCAGCCTTTCACACGTCTTTCTGATGCCTGCATCTACATTCAGCAGTTTCATGGTGATCTCTTTTGAGACTTTGTTCCATTTTCGTCTGGTCTCTTCATCTCCAGGGTTCCATTCAGTCTCAAGTTGAACTTGATTCCTTTCCATGATAAGATTTGCTATGCCAACCTCATTCCAATGTGGAGCCCATTTCTTCCTCTTGCCTCTTGGGATGCTCTCTCTTGCTGATTTCTGCATAGCAAATTAAAAAACCGTACAGGTTACGCATTGTACTTTCCCCCATAAGTAATCTGTGACACTTGACACTACAAACATAAGATTGAAATCTATAATACATATCCACGTTATTTAGGTAATAGATATATCCCTTAAGGGAATGCTGAAAATTTCTTCTCAGACTGAACACTTGAATGAGCAACTTCACAATATAGCATGCTGTTTTGTTCAGATATTTTCTATACTGTCCCTATAATAATGTAAATACTTTCTTTCACAGGTTTTTGTAACTACGATACCAATTTATACCTTCTAAAGGAGTCATACTATCATTTTACTATTTATACTTTTAAATCTATTTTGAGCTACCAGCCATCACTGGTCAACATGCAAACATATAGCTATTTCCAGAAAAGCTATTTCTCATTAATTCTTGTATAAATGTTCCTCAATTACTCATCTCTAAACTGATCTCCAGGAGGTTCAGATTCTAAAATAGATTTTATGTAAGCTCTTTCTGTGTATTATCTGGTTTTAATTATGATATTAGATAAAGAAGCCTGTAACACACTGATCATTAATAGCTATTTGCAGTCTAATTATGTACTTTTAATTAGAACAGTACATAATGAAAACAGTAGATAATGGGAAAGAAATGTTACCAAAGGTACATAATAAAGTCACCTTCTGCACACAAGAAGAAAAAAAAATGCAACTACAAAGATCCACCTGTTATTCCTTCCCAGGAAAAATACTGCAGACTCTGCTGGGGCTGCAGTATCAGCAATGGAGCAGCTCTACCACTTGCTTCATGGCCTGTGGAGAGGATTTTTTCCCACTGGTTTGTGTGAATTTCCTCAGAGTTTAGCCTAGCTAAATAGGCTGGTAGTGGTATAAGATTTGGAGCTCGTGTGAATGATGTATTCACATAAATTAAGACTGTAATTTCATGACAGGGTTCTGGTAGCTATGATAAATTACTCAAAGTTGCCTCTTGTGGTTATAATGGGCAAGAGAAATGTCTGATGGAATGATGGTATTAGTATGTTGAGTTGATAGCACATTGCTCTTTATGTATTATGTACAAGAAAATGTGTCCTATCCCTGCAGCACCACAGCTTACCTGTAACCCAAGAGGTATTCATTCGAATAGTGCCATAGCCCTCTGTAGGGTGTCACTGGAGAGCAGCAGCTATAACTTCCCCAGTGCTACATGGAAACTGAAAACACTGCAGTCTTTCAAAGTGGCAGAATACATAGGATGGGGATATAAAAAAACACTCAGCGCTAATTCTGCTCCCATTGAAGTCAATGGGTGTTTTATTTTTGGTTTCAATGGGACCAAAATTTGGCCAGTGCTGAGAGCTTTTGACTATACTACACTAAGGCCTAGCTACATGGGGAAATGTACTTGTGTATTTATACCAGTATAACTTCCAATGTGAACACTCTTATTTCATAATAAGAGTATTCACACGAGCAACGATATTAACAGTATAATTATACTGGCATAGTAAAGCCAGTAAATCTCCCAGTGTCAGAAGCCCTAATTTAGTGTATAATATCACTGTATAGTTTTGACTACTTAAACCTCTTAACCATTTTTTTAAAGATCTTTTTATGTTCTTTCAATATTCTCCACATTTTGGAAAGCTTTTACTGTTTTTTCAAAAAACAAGAACTGGGTTGCATGATCGGAAAGTTGTATTAATGTAATTATTCCAGACATCACTCGTGGAGTTAAGTATCTCTCACAGTGTCTGATCAAGAGAGGGAGCTGGATGAAAGTAAACTGTCTATTTACTTAACAAAGATAAAATTGAAGAGATGCAGTTTCCGTAAATGATGAATATCTCCCCTCTCCGCTTTCTAAAATGGTTAACAGTGTTGGTTTTTTAATTGATTCTGTCATTGATCCTGAGGTCTCAGACAGCAGTGTGGTCCATATGCTGTTAGTCATCTATGGCTGGCCAAGAACTTGTGATCATTCCTCTCTAACATAAACTCTGCAGCTGGTCTCCATATGTTTGTTATTTCTGGGCTAGATTTCGGTAACACATGGTACTTAGGGTTAACCTTCAAGACCATCCAGAATTTTCAGCTAGTTCTGTCTGTGTCCTGTGGGATGAGCTACTAGAAGCCGTTATGAGTGTACATTTTAACTCTGTACTTATTCACTCTTTGCCTCTGGTTGCACTTAAGGATGTTGGTGGGAATAATTTAATGGTCTGAGGCCAGGTCATCTGAATTTTTTTTTCTTTTGCTCTGTAGCATGTCACAGCTGTTACATGTGCTCTTAGTTTCTGAGGTTACACTTTCTTGGACCAGTGGCAGGGCTTTCTTGGTGAAGAACTTGCACCTCCCTCTGGCTCACAAGAGCCTGAGTTTGGTGAGCTTCAGGGACTGATGCAAGATGCTCTCATTGGGTTCAGCTTTTGGTGAGCTGTTTTGCTTCTTGACAACATAGCTGATAATGTTTCAGGTAGCTTTAATTAATGAGCAATGGTTATGAATAATGCTACCAGCTATGGGTAATGTTCATATAATTTTATTAATTTATTTTGATTTATCTCCCCAAATACAAAGAGCATCAATTCATGACTCTAGGTTCCTTCGACATTAAAAAAAAAACATGATTATGTCTCTTTCTGTCATTCCCCAAATGACAATCACCTAGTGACAGGTAAACAACAAAAGCTGTAAACATTATAGCTTCCACCCTTCAATATATCGCTATTACTGAGCCTCACTATTCTCATAAACTAGAGAGAAAAGGTGACTTTGTGACGTGCTTTTAAAGGCTAATATAGTGAACAATTTGTGTTCAATTTCATTAAATGATGTAAATCATGTAACGTTTACAAATAAGTACTTTCCTGAGTGATGGGTGCCTGAAAGCCAATGAAAAGCGATACATAATGAATATTTCATTTCTAATATGTGGTCTAATATGCAGATCTAGAGTGTTGCAAAAAAAGTTACATTGATATGTTTGGAGATTGTATGTCTAATGCTGCAATTGGAAATTTGTTTGGTGGTGTTGGTATATAGCATAAGTAACATTATTATGTATGTAACAAATGCAGAACAAAATACAGCAAATTCATTGTTTTGATGCAAAACAAGCTCATGTCACTTAGCCTTTGGGTTCTGTTTTCTAAAGACAAAGACAGTTGTTGTCAGGTGTTGGCTGTGTGTGTGTGTTTTCTCTGTGTGCTGTTCTGGCTCTGGCCAGATAGCCGGCACAGCAGACCTCTGTTGAACCGCCCAGGAAGACCACAGTTTCATTTTGGTAGTGAAGGCGTTTGGCCAGGTTTATTGTTAACGAAGCACGGTCCTAATGCCTGGTAGACTCTATGGCGACACTAACACATGTGTGCCTGTTATAATGGAGTCGGTTCAGTGAGTGGCAGGATCTTCTGCTCCCCCCCAGGCCAGAGAAAGATACCCCTTCTGCGACCTCTTTTATACACTGATACAGACAAGTTATGTATTACCCTTCTGATGTGTTTAGTTACCAACCCTATACCTTTGTACCTGCTGGTTCAAACAAAACATTTAATCTATCATCCTATCCTGTCCTCCCATCCTTGTTTCACTTGCGGTTGGTGTGTTCCTGTTCCATCTCTCAGAATTGTGTTTATGACATACTTTTATCTTAGGGGGTACCTGCATCTTTTGATATGTGCATACATGAATGCCCTGGGCCTACTACTACTGTGTTTTTTGCCAAGTTCATGTACCAGACAGTGAATTTGTAAGGAAGCCTGATGTTTGCTCATAACCTGACCCGCTGACTTTGTTTTATAGCAGCAGGACCTGACTTTAGTTCAGTCCTTAGGCCTCGTACCACGCCCATGTTTCAGGCTCCCTTTCTACTACAACAGTAGGTTTTCTCTAGAATAGAGCTTGTAAATGGTACCAATACTCCTCTGTTTCACTCCATGTTTCACAACTGAGTATGATGCAACCTGCTTCTGGACCCTTAAATTGCAATGGATGTCAGAACAGAATAGGAGCTGGCTAGTCCAGGACTGGTTTTAGGTATGGGAACCACATTTAAATTACAGATCTTAGGCTTTTTGGTGTTGTTTATGCAAGCTGCTAAGTGCCTTCAATTCCCATTGTAGTCTCTGGGAATTTAGGATGCTTAAACCTGACCGTGAAGGGTTGGGCCTTTTGGATGCTGCCTCTTCTTTTACTTGAATTTGGAGGTGGACCCACAACACTGGTTTGCTGAAGAACATTTTTTACTTGTCATCAATGGTGCAGCATTGATTTTTAGTGCTTGTGTCCAGCACATTTTTAGCCATGTGTCAAGAAGACCTACCTGGAGCTGAACAGTGCAGACAAGTCAAGAGTATGGACTCCTCTGTACTAGCCCACACTTTCCTCTTTGGGTACGTCTTCACTACCCGCCGGATCGGCGGGTAGCAATCGATCTATCATCTAGACACGATAAATCGATCCCCGAACGCGCTCCCCGTCGACTCCGGAACTCCATCAGGGCGAGAGGCGGAAGCGAAGTCGACGGGGGAGCCGCGGCCATCGATTCCGTGCCGTGAGGATGGAAGGTAAGTCGATCTAAGATACATCGACTTCAGCTACGCTATTCACGTAGCTGAAGTTGCGTATCTTAGATCGATCCCCGCCCCTAGTGTAGACCAGCCCTTTATTGAAGTTTGGGAATAAGGGAAGTAGGAGAGAAAGGTCTTCTGAGATGATTGAGAGGCTGACACATCAGTAAACCCAGATCTGGTGGCCCAACAACAGACTTTTGCTGCTGTGTGTGAAGTAATTGCAAATAGAAGAGGTCACAAATTGTCATCAATAACTGCCCCATACTTAGTTTTCAGTGTAATTAATTGTGTCTACATGCTCCCAGTCATTGATGTGATTTGTTTCCCCTATCCCCTATCCGTTTTTTCCTCTGCATTTGAGGCATATATTTGTTTAAAAAAATTGGGACTAGATATGTAAATCCATCACCAAGGAGACCAAGATTATATATCTGAAATACCACAGAGCCATAATTTAAATGTCAATTGTACTGAACTTTGTCATGTTATTTGATTTTATAGATTTATACTGTCTGCGGAGGCCAATAAATGGAAAATTATCTTTGGCCTATGTGACAGCCATCTGCAGCTTCTCATGCTGCCAATAATTTGTCCACTGTCTCTGGTTTTTATTGCATGAAGGTCATCCTAACAGTTAATGAAATGTGAATCTTTTCCACTTATATTTCTCATTTTACCTTCCTAATGTCTATCATTTCTGTAAGTGCATCTTGTGTTCCTAATATAGCTGTCCCTTTATTTCATAACGACTAATTTGGTCTAGTGGAGATTCATTGCACAGTAGAAAAGCATTTACAGTGAAGGCAGAAAATATTTTTCTCTCTGGAGGCAGTTTTTATTGAACTGAAATACAGTACAAAGGTAGCTTCTTATTGTTAAACACGATTACTATAACATAATATATACAACATTTTATTAAAGATAGGAAATTAAGCTGATCTAATATTATGAGATCAGTATTAACCTTATCATTTGTAAACTGTAGGCTAAAAGGTAGCTGTGCAGAAGTGATTTATTTCTGAGGCAGGAAGGGATGTAATATTTACTGCACAAGTAAAAGAATCCAAACAAATCCTCTCCCTGCACTTATAGGAAATGTTTGCAGCCAAACACAAAGCTGCAAAATCAGCCCCCTCTGGATAGATGCCAGTCTGTAGTGAGTAGACCCAACTGCTGAATCCAACATACCCCCAAGTCTGGGCTGACTCTAGTCACTGTTTCTAGCTCTGGGCCTCTCTAGGGCTCTTTCTCAGACTCAGATCTCTGAGTTCCCTTTTGCAGTCTGCCTGCCTCAGACCTTGGATAGGTGAGGATTTCAGTCTTCATTCTTAAAGAAAAAGCAAGTTTCTTGCCCTCATAGCTGTGGAGAAAGCTTCAAAATGGGATCCCGATGCACCCTAAAGGCTCAAAAAGCAGAAGGCCAATAAAAAGAACACAAAACTGTTATTTTTACATAATCTCATGATTTTTGAATATTTGGGGTTGGCAATATTGGGAATTGCATCTTTCAAAGACAGGGGCCTAGTTCCCTTCTCTCCATCCCACTAGAACTATGGTGTGATAATCGGGGTCCAGATACCTCAAGGAGAGAACGGGGGTCTGAACCCCAAAGAATAAGCAGTTGAATCAACTGGTTGTATACAATGTTATTGCATATAAAAGTATGTCAAGGTCTTTTGTGAACGTGTGAAATGTTCTGAACTTCATTAGGAGATATGTATACAGGTTATGATTATGAATGTATGCACTACATATATGTAGAAAAGTGTAATTGTAATTAGGGAGCAATTACAGCATCACATCGGAGAAGTGTGGGGAAGCAATCAGGCAGGGTGGGTGGGGCACGTCCCAGGCTAATTGTTTACAGAAAACTAACTCCAAGCACCTAGCATTGTACAAGCCTGGGGAAGACAATGGTAGGCCATTAAAGTTAATGGAAAGACACTGAAACTGAAAAGAAAACCCCAGTCTTGGAAAACTAAGGAGGGCATTTCCTCTGCTCTTTATAACCATGAATTACCATAGTCTGAGAAAAAACAATGAGGAGTCCTTGTGGCACCTTAGACACTAACAAATTTATTTGGGCATAAGCTTTTGTGGGCTAGAACCCACTTCATCAGATGAATGAAGTGAAAAATACTGAGAGAGAGAGAACTGCAAACCCTGTTAAAACTTAAAAGGGAAGGAAATGGAATCTGAAGTGAAGGCTATTCAGAAACGAACTGGCAGCATCTAAGCAGGGTGCTGTCTGTAAAACGCGGAATCCCCTCTAGGACAGAGGGCATGCTGGGAAGCTGTTCAGGGGCAATAGGTAACTTGTATTAAAGAAGGGAACGTAGCTAATATGGAAGTTTGAAGTCTCAGGTGGCATCTTTGTTTAGTTTCTGTGTAACCTGTATGTGTTTGTCTTTGTCTTGCCATTTATGTTTCATCTGTTGTGCAATCTGGGTAGGGTGTGCAGCCCCAAGCGGACTGATAACGGGGCAGGTTTCACTCCTGCTGTGGGGGTGACAAACCAAAGGGGAAAAGACCAAGTATCTGGTAGTTAAGAACTTGGGGGAAGTATTTGGGGAGACTCTGGGCCAGAAGAGCTATTGGGGTCACCCTGAAAGGAATAACTAGGTGGTTGGAAGCCAGGGTGACAGCTTTTATGCGTGTACGCTGGCTACTAGTGTCAGAGCTCTGAGTCATAGCAACATGGCATTAAGGCACCCAAAGTTACAAGGCAGAGGGTGACAGAACCGACTGCTCTGGATAATCCCCAGAACATATCCTATGGAAAGTATTATTGTAAATTGAGAGTTGTGTGTAGTAGCAACTTTTTCTTTCTGTGTGATGCCAGGGTGAGAGGGCATCTAGAACTAGGAATAACATTGCTAAGTTCAAGGAAAACTATTTATGTGAGCTCCCCGTTCTGGGCCACAGAGCATGTGTGTTTTGTTGTTGTTTGGCCCTTCCACGCTGGCCAGACCTTTCTCTAAATAAGTCAGTCCATGACACAACAGGCTTCCTTGGGGCCTATAGGGTAGTGTCTAGCTGACCGTTTTTATTCACCTTCCTTTTAAAATCCAATGACACCATTAGGTGACAACCTAGCCAAAAATGTACAATAATGCAATTCTTGAATGAGGCCCTTGAACTGAAAATTTAATTGCTTACTGAGTTATTCATTTTGCTCATTCAAAATATTACTGTTCACCTTAGGGTATTAACATGTTATCAAGTGTGAGCCTGGTGCTTGAATTATGGATGTTTAAAAAAAAAAAAAAAAAAAGTGTATGTGTGGAAACTTGACAGCTCTTTGGGGCTGAAATAAACAGTTTGGGTCAGTATTTAGCAACAGAACTGTAGTAATGGCGTCATCCTCTGCCCAGTAGATGGTGGGGTCGGTAAAAATAATCAATTTTAGTAAGAGTTGAGCTGCATAACCAGCTCTTAGAACTGTGCATTTCATATTCTGAATGTTTATTTCTATGGTTGTAGATGTCAGGCTGGAAATAGCATAACAATAATGTAACTTAAAATTGTCATGGAAACCAAAGATTAAAAATGCTTTCCAGCTAGCAAGTTATGAGTAAGCCAATCTGAAAATGTCAACGTACGGTTTCTAACAATTTTTTTTCATGCTATTCAACTGACACTAATTCATAGACAATTTAGAAAATAAAGTGAGTATCACAGTAAGATTGGATGTCAGCATTTGCTGACCCTAGGGATCTTTTACAATTTGACAAATGTTTTCCTTTCTGTTATTCTGGCAGAATGCTAATAATTAGGTTTAGGAGCTAATGAATAATTTGGTGATATGAATCTGCTGCTAAGATGTTATATGTGTGTGTAATGCTGAAGAGGAATAAGAAAATCCTCTGAGAAATCTACAGTGTGTGATGTTACTGACTGAAGTAGCAGAAAATAATTCATAAACATATGCACAACTGCTATAAGAAAAGATCATAGACAATCATAAAATTGCTGTGGAATTCTTACTAAAATCAGAATATTTCAGTACTTTAAAAATATTAATCCAAAGTCAAGTGAGTAAAGGGGAAGAACATAATGAAAAGATGACACATCTGCAACCAAACTGCTTTTCAATATGCAGGCTAAATCCTAGTTAACAATGTGCCTAACAAAAACCTGCAGGATCCCAGGGCTACCCCAATGCTAAGTCCTGCAGAAAGCCATTAGAACATAATAATGACCATACAGGGTCAGACCAATGGTCCATTTAGCCCAGTATCCTGTCTTCCGACAGTGGCCAATGCCAGGTGCTTCAGAGGGAATGAACAGAGCAGGGCAGCTATTGAGTGATCCATCCCCTGTCACCCAGTCCCAGCATCTGGCTGTCAGAGTCTTAAAAGTTACTTAAAAGCCATTTTTCCTATCACTTACTATTGAAGGTATAATCGGAAGTGGCCATGTGGAAGGGGGCATAGTCTATGTGAATAATTAGGCAGTTACTTGGACCAGTGAATGCTTTCATATCGCATCAAATACCTGCAATAGGGCTTATTATAAAAGGATTAGGGTACTTCTTAAAAGGAGTAGACTATCATAAGAAGACTATTTATAGGAATGATGTTAAGCATAATTGCCACACTGCCTGGTATGGGTACCACTGAGAGTGCCAAATTCAGGACAGACTGTAAGAAAGAGGGCAAACACACTCCAAAAACTGGTGGCTTATTTTATAATTAGATTTCACCGAGCCAGTAACAAAAGTGAGCTCTTGTATCACCCCACTAGTTAACAAGAAGCCAAGACACAGTCCCCCATTCCAGCCCCGGCTTAACACCCAACAACTGGATTTCAGTGATAAATGATTATTAAAACCAGAAATCACATATAAAGTTTTTCCAATCCCAAAGAACCAGCCACTTCCCCAGGTCGATCTATGCTTTCACCAAAAACCATGCTGCAACCAATTCTTTTAGTGAACTAAAAATTAAAGGTTTCTTAATAAAAAGAAAAGGAGATAGTTATTAAATGGTTAAAGGAATCATATACATTACAATTTATTTCAGAGTCTGTAGATCAGGATAATAGAAGTGATGTTAAGTGTGCTAGCTTGCAATAAGTCTCTCTGGATCACGCAAAAGATTGGGGATCATCAGTTTTTTGTTCAGAGCTTCCTCTTATTAGAAATCACAGTCCAGAGAAGTGCAGTTATGTCATAGTCTCCTCTTTTACACTTTCAGCTCATGTGCCTGGAAAGTTACTGGCACAAAGATGGAGTCTTAGATCACATGTCCTTACATGCCTCATTGAGTCATGGGGCTGCTATTGTGTCAGTGCTGTCTGAAATGTCTCCAGGAGGGTCTCACAGGACGAGTTGATTGTCCTTATTGGGCCATCAAGCAGGCTGGCTAGCCTTGATGCAAATCTCTTTTGGGGCGTCACCCAAGAAAACAACACATTTGAGATACAAACACATAGCAAATGTTCATAACTCCCTATACAAAGATGATACGTGGATTCAAACAGGATAATAATACTTAGCAGATTATAATTTTTCCATTAAAACCATTAATTCCACAACATACTTTGTACAAGATTTACTGCAGTTTTGTAAGAGTGGTGACTGTAGTAGTGTAACTAGTTACCTTTCTTTTTATAGAGCACCACAATAATAATGCTTCTTTTACAGTTTATGTATTTGTCCTGGGGGTGGCAGAGGGGTTATATTACTTTCCCGGTAGAATTTGGCTTATATAATGGAATTAGAGAGACAGAATTTTATATTGTAAAATTCTGATGCTTATCTCTTAGAACACTAGCCTTTTCTACAGTGTTGTAGGTGAGGCACATCCAAAGGATTAGTAAGCAGTCGTTTTAGAGTTAGGAGGCAACATCTTTGATCCATTGAAGTCAATGGGCAGTTTTTTATTTACTTCAGTAGAGCTAGGATTTCACTTATGAATTTTTGGCTTCATATGATAGACAAAGCTATTGAAACTTTATAAACTCTCAGAACTGGTTTACTTTTGAAAAAAAGAAAAAGAAGCAATCCAGTACTTCAGCTGGAAGACAGAGAGTTATGCAGCTGGTGAGTATCTCTGAGGCACTTCTGTCGTATTACTACTGATTAACTTTGGGAGGCAAAAATCTGTGCTGGGAACTTTCCATCAAGTTTGGTAGGACTTGGGGCTACTTTACTGATTTGGTGCATTTGAAATCTAGGCTTCATTGCTCACTGTCTGGGCTAGGTTGACCTGCAGTGAGGTTGGTTAGTACCTGATCTCTAGCAGGGATCTTTGAAGTGAGGTCAGTGGAGCTTTTTTTTTTATTTTATTTTTTTGGAATAGGCCAGATGTTAAAGGTGGCTGAGTAAGAGGGGCAGAGTCACCCATTTCAGCTATGTGTGGGGCCCAGACTTTAAAAAGCACACAGGCTACCATAGACTTCCAGTGGCTGGTAAGACACTGGAGGCATCTGGGAGGCGAAGAGTACCAAGGCTTATCCATCTCTCTGGCTGCTACCCCATGCTTCTTATCCATATGGCACTAATTGTACTGCCAGGTATGAACCTGAGCAAATCAGCAGTGACTACAGGACTCTGGAAGTGAGGGGGTGCAAGTGATGTTCTCATCCATCCTCCTGGTTGAAAGTAGGGGCCCAGGCAGGTGGACATGTGACCTAGAGATTAATGCAGGACTGCATAGATGGTGTTGATGGGAGAGCTTTCACATTCTCGACCAGGGGATGCTGTTCTGGAAAGGAGAACTGTTGGGAAGAGATGGGGTCCACCTGACTGAGAAGGGGGAAAGCATCTTTGGACACTGATTTGCCAACCTACTGAGAAGGGCTTTAAAGTAGGTAAAAAGGGGGCAGATGACAAAAGCAAAAAGGTGTCCTTAGCAGAGGTTCAGATGTTATGAGGGTGTGGATGGAAAACTACAATAGGGTCATAGGAGCAACAAGACAGTGGGGTGATATGCTCGACATCTTATATGTCTATAGACAAATGCAAGGAGTATGGGGAATAAATGGCAAGAAGTGGAACTATTTCTACACAAGCTAAATTATGACTTAATGGTGTCATAAATGTAATGACTAGATCATTGGTATAGAGGGGCATTGCTTGTTCAGGAAGAAAAGATAGGGAAAAAAGGAAAGGGGTGTTGCATTACACATCACAAATATATACGCTCATTTTGAGGTCCAGAAGGAGGTGAGAGGCAGATCAGTTAATGGTCTCCGTGTAAAGATAAAAGGGGAAAAAACAGGGGCAATGTCATGATAGCGGTAAACTACATACCACCAAATCAGGAGAGGAAGTAGATGAGGAATTTCTAGAACAAATAATAGAAATATCCAGAACACAAGACTTGGTAGTAATGGGGGATTTTTAGTGCTCAGAAATCTGTTTGGAAATAATATAACAAAACACAAAATGTCCAATAAGTTCTTGAAATGTATTGGGGATGACTTTTCCTTCAAAAAAAAAAAAAAAAAAGTGGAGGAAGTAATCTGGGGGGCGGCAACCATTTTAGATTTGATTCTGACTTATAGGGAGGAATTGATTGTGAATCTGAAGATGGAAGGCAATTTTGGGTGAAAGCGTCCATGAAATGATAGAGTTCACAATTTTAAGGAAAGGAAGGAGTGTGAGCAGCAGAATAAGGACAAACTGTAACAAACTCAAAGAATTAGTAGGTACATTCTCATGGGAAGAAAATCTGAGGGATAAAGGAGTTCAGGAGTGTTGGCAGTTTCTCAAGAAATAACATTGAAGACACAACAGCAAATTACCTAATGCTAAGGAAAAATAGGAAGAATAGTAAAAGGCCAATATGGCTCCATCTGGAGCTCTTTAATGGCCTGAAAATCAAAAAGGAATCACACAAAAAAGTGCTTTTATCCCATGAATAAATTGCTACAGATGAGTACAGAAGAATAGCACAAGCATGTACGGAAAAAATCAGAAATGCTAAAGCAATAAAATAGTTACCCTAATAAGGGACATAAAAAGCTATAAAAGGGTCTATAAATACACTAGGAGCAAGAATAAGATGAAGTAAAGTGTAGGTCCACTACTTAATGGGAAAGGAGAACTAATAATAGATGACATCAAAATTGTTGAGGTGCTCAATGCCTATTTGCTTTAGTCTTCACTAAAAAGGTTAATTGTGACCAGATACTTAGCACAATTAATATTAGTAGCAAGGGGGAAGGAATGCAAGCCAGAATAAGGGAAAAAAACAGGTTAAAGAATATTTAAATTAGATGTATTCAAGTCAGCAGGGCCTGATGCAATTCATCATAGGGTATTTAAGGAACTAGCTGAAACAGTCAGAGAATTATAGACCATTCAGCCTAACTTTGATACCTGGAAAGACACTGGAACAAATTATTAAACAATTCATTTGTGAGCACCTAGAAGAGTATAGTGGTATAAGGAATAACCAATATATATTTGTCAAGAACAAATCGTACCAAACTAATCAAATTTCCTTCTTTGACTGGGTTACCAGCCTAGTGGGTAGGGGGAAGCAGTAGATGTGATATCTTGATTTTAGTAAAGCTTTTGACACAATCCCCCATGACCTTCTTCAGGGCCGGCTCTAGGCACCAGCTGACCAAGCACGTGCTTGGGGCGGCACCTCAGAAGGGGCGGCCAATGTTGGGGTGGCAGGGGGGCGCTCGAGGGGTTTTTTTTTTGTTTCGGCCTGGCAGCGTGGGGGTGTTTCGGTGGCGCGGCACTGGGGGGGGG